>NC_052504.1:143095-170634 GCF_014356525.2 Nilaparvata lugens
ATCAAAATACCCAAAACATTTGATGCCCTTGATCTCGGCCAACAAGTTGTCCATGAGTCGCTGGAAGGTAGCAGGGGCTCCTGTCAGGCCAAAGCCCATCCATTGGTACTCAAAAATGGCCTCCCACAGTGGTGAATGCCGTTTTTTCCTGATCTTCCTGAGCAATGCGCACCTGGTGATAACCGCTATGAAGATCCAGGGTAGAAAAGTAGCGACCCCGTCCCAGACTCTCTATGCTCTCATTGATCAGAGGTAAAGGGTATGCATCTTTCTTTGCTACTTCATTCAATGCTCAAAAATCATTGCAGAAGCAATATTTGACAGTGCCATCAGTAGTTTTCTTTCTAACCAGCACTACTGGGGCACTCCTCCAGCACTGGGGCACTTTCTAACCAGCACTACTGGGGCACCAGCACTCCAGGGGCTGGTGGAAGGTACAATTACCCCTTTGTCAAGCATCCCTGCAAGATGTTCTTCAACCACTGGTCAAGGATGGTATGGCACACGGTAGGGCCGTTTGGTGATCGGTTGATCTGAGGTAACAGGAATGCGATGCTCCACATTAATACTGCAGCCTTCTCATCCAGGCTCTTCAAATACTGAAGCATATTTCCTTAGCACCTCTTCCAAGATTTTAGCGTCTTTGGAGGGTAGATGTTTCAATTTCTCCATCAATTGAAGCTCCAGTTTCTCTTTTTCTTCCTGTCCAGTGAGCAAAGCTATTAGATATCTTGATTCTTCCTGTCTGATGTATTCTGCATTTCCAAGGAATTGATTCCAATGAATGTCTAAAGGTGCAGTTGTTAGATTGACCACTCCTACAAGTGTCTGTCCTCTTATTGGTCGATTTATACTTCTACTAGCACGCAACCCAGAGGGCAGAGGTACAGGTTCAATCAACATGTCTTCTTCTTGGTTCTCTTGCTTAATTTGTACCTTCACCAACACTTCAGACTGAGCTGGTTCAATGGTGTGGCAAAAAGCATCCACTCCCATGCTGAGTCCCTGATGGTCATACTCTTCTGGTGTTGGTGGGGAGTTATCCATTGTCTTCTGCCTCGAGTTTCAGTTGCTTGAGACGTCTTCGAGGTCTTCTTAGTGGCTTGTGGTCTCTTGAATCAGTTGAAGGGGACTTGGAATCCAGTGAACTGTCTGTATTCTTCTTGTCTGGCTGCCCTAAGGCATTCTGCTCTAATTGGCCCCTCTCAACTCCGGGCATCATGTCCACTTGGACTCCATCACAAACAGCAATAGTCTGGGTGCTGCTGTCCCTTATTTCTCAAACTCGCCTGGTTCCCCCTATAGGTCTCCCCTCAAATTCGGCCCACCTCTGTGTGGTTGCTATTTGAACTCCTCGAGAGGTCACAGTTCCCCCTTCTGCATCAATTATCGCCCCAAGTATTTCAAAAGGTCCAAGCCAATCAGTCCATCACTGGCCACATCTACAGCTGCTATCATGAAAGGGTGCCTAACTTGTAGTTGTGCTGCTGAGCATTCCACTTCTTGTATGCATTGGATCCTGAGCGAGTCTCCAGTTACTCCCCTAGCCTGCATGCCTCCTGCAGCTACCATTATACCTGGAATTGCTCTTTTCAGAGCACAGATCTCAGCTCCTGTATCCACAAGTAACAATTTGGCCAACCCCATGAATTTCATTGTCACATGTAACCCACCCTGGATGACATTAATGCTGGGTACTCTCTTGATGTTAGCTCCCAAATCTACTGGCCGGGAAGTGAGGCAACTCCCAGCCTCTCCCCATTTGGGGAACCATAACTGTTGCTACCACTGTTTTGATTGCTGGTGTTTGATCTCGGAGCATTTACTTGTTTTGGACAAGCATAGGACATATGTTGGAGATCTCCTCATACAAAACAAAATCGGGTAGATCTCTGGCTTCTTCTTGATGACCGATTCCCTCCTGACCTGAGTGGTCTGGAATTCTCATTCAAACGGCTTGAGCAATCCCTGGCAAAATGCCCTCTTCCACCACAAGTGTAGCAGGCCCCTGGTGCTTGAGCATTGTCAACAGGGGACGATGAACCATGGTTGATTGGATGGGGAGTGCATTCACATGAGGTTCTTCTTCACATCTTGGGAAGGGCCGATGTAACAGGACAAAAACATCAGCAGGTTGGCTACTAGTTGCTTTTTCCACTCTCTCGGCCACCATAATAGCAGCTTCTAGATCCTGAGGTGGGTGAATCTGCAAGGTCATTGCAGCTGCACCCTGGAGGCCTCCAATAAATGCAGCCAGAACCGCCCACTGCATCTGTGCCCATGCCCAATCAGCTTCTCCTGGAGTAGCAGGTATTGGGATCGCCTTCAAACCTAAATCTAGGCACCTATCTGCAAATGCCCTTGGACTTTCATCCCATTGTTGTTGGAGACTGCTCAGGGCCAGCAGCCATCTTTCTGGGTGAGCAACCTCTTGAGCAAGATCCTCTCATAATCAGCAAAAGTGATAGTCGCTGCAGATAACTCTGGATGAATTTTGAGATAGGCAGCAGCTGCACCAGTTGTTTTCAGCCTGCAGATGAGCTGCTGATCTTTATCCTCCCAATTACCTGTCTGGGTGACAAACTTGATATTCTGTAGAAACTCCTTGACAGTCTGTCCTCCAACTTCCCCTGAGAAGGTCTTGATAAGGGATTGCAGACCCAGGTCCTTCCTAGCAGATGTAAACATGGTGACCGGCCAGAAGACAGTGCCAACCAAGCTTCCTCCAGCTCCTTGGCCAATTGGGTTCTCTCCTGTTCATTCCGTTGCACCTGGTCTAGAAGCTCTTGGGCCTGTGCACGTAGCTCCTCCATCCCCGGGGGAGGAATATTGCTTACAGGATCCCCATCATTCCTAGTGAGTATTGCGCTGTTTGCTGTAGTTTCTCTATTGTCAGACATTCTTGCAGTCTGTATCCCACCACTGCCACCAATGTAACCAGCGCAGAACTCCTCAAGGCTATTCTTACAATGTGGTAAACTTAATGACTAAGATGCAATAACCAGGACACAAGCTGGGATGAAGATAAATTTATTACCTAATTTATTTAATATATTGATAGGAATATCATATCGTTTATCAACTGACAAACAAAAAATCCATTAACAATTGGACGACATTTCATTGAAGATCAAATTAAATTCCATAAAAGAATCAAACTGAATTCTGTGAGAGATCAAACTGAATCCCACTGAAAGATCAAACTTAATTCCATTAGACAAAATCAACTAAGTTCTATAAAAAATCAAATTGAGTTCCATTATTCTCAGTTTACTTAATATGTGTCTCTCTGAGCACTACTTAAAAGTAAAAGTTCCCAAAGATTAAAGCAAAGCATCAACAACCAACATGATCAAGTTTTCTGTCCCAGGACTCCTCTTTCTCCTCTACTCATAAATATCGAACACATAACGTAAGGAAATTTCAATAATCTGCTCATTAAGTAAGCAAAACTGGGAGTAAGATAAACTCATAATCACAATAAAAGGGACAAACCTAGACAATCTAATAGTTATCAATAGCAAAAAACTGCAATACAGTGCAAACAACAAGTTACAGTAAAATCTTGATTAATAAACAATTCTCCTTTTACATAACATAAAACACATTCAATAGAACAATCTCTTTATAGAAAAAACTGGGAGTTAATGAAAATCATAATGGCAATAAAAGGGACAGAGCTAAACAATGTACTAGGCATCAATAGCACAATACTGCATTACTGAGCAGTCAATAAGTTACAGAAAAATCTCGATTAATTGAACAATTCACATTTAAATAAAAATTTTTTGCCATCTCACGCTCTCTCTCTCTCTCTCTCTCTTTCTCTGTATACACTGGAATTTGAAGGTAATAACTTTTTGGAATAAATTTTGATAATCATGGGTGGTAGCGGGTGGAAAGCTTGTCTTAGAGTTTGAATAATGAATTTTGTAATGAACTGAGCGATGGATCTAATGAATTTCCATAGTTTATTAAACACTCACAGTAGATGCAGTTTGTATGTACCATCGCTTTTTTTACGACTTTTCCCCTCCTCCCCCCTCCCCATGCACCCATCATACATACCCCCCACCACCCCTGCTCCTGCCACACCTCTCCTGCCCCCTCCCCTGCTACTCAGAAGGAGAAGAACCTCTCACTCTCTCTCTCTCTAGAAGGAGGAGAGGTGGAAGAAGGAGGAGAGGTGGAAGAAGAAGGAGAGGTGGAAGAAGAAGGAGAAGAAGATGGAGAAGAAGAAGATGATAATGATGATACTCTCTCTCTCTCTCTCTCTCTCTCTCTCTTTCACTTTCTCTCTCTCACACACTTTCTCTAGTCATGCTCTATTTAATCTATAGATAGTCATGCCCCAATTACATTCAGTCAAGCCCAATTACATTTAGTCACGGTCTATTTGATGATGATTTATAGCAGAGAGAGAGATATGTGTGAGAGAGAGAGAGAGGCAATCTACTGACAGATTTAAGTGAAACGAACTTCTGCCAGATTTAAGTGAAATGAATATCTTACTCTCAGATTTAACTGAAACATGTACTTTTGAAGCACATGCAGAATTGTGGGTTGTACACACAATGAACATTATATTTTTAATGTTTCCTCAATCATAACTAATGCATAGAATGAACTTGTACATCCAAATACACACACATTAGTAGACATATATCTTTAAACTCTCTAGAGAGTGATCTATGATCTTTCACATTTTCTATCGGCAATGTCATATATGCATTTCCAGAGATCATTAGAATTATGAACAATAGCAATGATTCATCATTATTTGAACAACCATAATTCAAATACCCGGTTTCTAGTATATTGAGTAATTCAAAAATTTCAGATAAAATTGGAAAGTGGAGATTTTCTGTTTTTGTTAATGCAAGATCACTCACCTCATCACCCGTTGAAGATTTAATATTCTTTGCAATTAGATCAAATTCATTGGATGGAATTGACATCAAGAGACAAGATAGTTTCTTGAACTTTGAAAAGCTATAACAATCAACCATATTTTTCAGTTGAGTGTATGTACAGGTAAAACGTGATAAGAAACTATTTGAATGAACTTGTATCTGCACACTATACTACACACTTCTATAAATAGAATTGAGCTTCAACGCATGTGAGATCTTTACAGCTCAACTAACAAAGCAATACTGAACGATTAAACCTAGACATTGCAGGTACAATGGGAAATGAAAACAATTGAGTATACACTAGAAATTTATTTACACAATTCACTACAATTGTTCATCACTTCCTCTTCAATTTTTATTAGTTTACTAACAGACAGTTTATGGGGTCTGTAATAGCATAGATAATACTTTATATCATTCAAATTCACTGTGTTTAAGAAAATGTCTTCTAGTTGTTTCACCAAATGATGATTTTCATGAGTTGAATGTTTAATTGCAATTTCACAAGCATCATACCAATCAATACACTGTTCCAACCTCATTTCCAATTCACTATCAGCTTGCATCCACTTGCACGGGTCCATGATGAGCAAATGAAGAAACTATACATATGTCGGTACTAATATAGAAAAATTAAATGGTTCCTGCCCCTTCCCTCCAATGCAACATACACGAGCAGTATGATATTTCAATGCTTGCATACAATAAACACATCGAATTTCTTGTCTGTTATAGAAAAAGCCATATCTTGCAAAGTTTTTCTTTTCTGTATTTGAATGGAATTGACATTTTTTCATGCTAAGCATTCTATTGTTTTCGCACATGAAATTTGGAGATGAGTCCATATTTTCATTATCAATGAATTATAATGAAGAGCGGTGAAGAGGGCACATCGCCCCCTCAGATTGCGATGATGAATTTCACAGGCATTATAACACCATGAACTTGTAAAGTAGTTAAAATTTGGTTTCTCAATTTCATCCGGTAAACAACATACGTTTTTGTGAAACCTTCTAAGAAACTTAGCTTTCTCTGTACCAGTACCTTTTGTGTAGATTTTATCATATCCTTCAAGATAAGATATCAATAATTCGTCTGTATAAATAAAATGACCATCTTCCCAGTGTATTTTGTGATAATTGTTCTTTGCAAATGGCGACTTGAAATGCAACACAACAAAGCCATTTACCTGATCTATGATTCCGATTTCTTTCACGATAATTTGATTAGAATTTCCCTTGAACCAATGCATGTCGACTGTTGCAAATTTTTTACAGGAGAGAGTTTCTTCCTTCTGCTTGATGATTGGCTCTGTTTTCTCCTCCTCCTCCATCGTCCTCCTTTATCCTCCGTTCTCCTCCTCCTTTGTCCTCCTTTGTCCTCCGTTCTCCTCTTCCTCCTCCTCCTCCTGTGGTTTAGGTTCACTACATCTTGATTGATAGTAGAACAAGTCTTGTTCAACGTCAAGATCACACTGTATCCCAATAGATCGTGTTTTCTTCTCAGAATTAGGAGACATTATAGGTGTACTACATCTTGAGTCATAGTAGATGCTGTCTTCCTCCTCCTCATCAAGATCACACTGTATCCCTATAGAGCGTGTTTTCTTCTCAGAATTAGAAGACATTGTAGATGTTAACCAATCAAAGCTAAAACCTCAAATGAGTAAAATTTGAAAAATGCAATACTTATATAGCTTGTGCTCTATCGAGAAATTACTGAACTTCCTTCACCATGGAAGTAAGAGGAGTGTACCCCATGATACGATCACTGATTAAAATGCAATAAGCAGAAATATTTGGAGGTACAGCTTCCTTAAATTCCATATCTATTCTAATATCTGTGGAGGATTTCAAATGAGAAGATTGATGTGAACTACAATCATTGTGAACTACTACATTGATGTGAATTACAATCAGAGGTGTTTTAGTACAAAATGTGTCAAAATCAATCTCTGTTCCAAGCTTACTATTGATACTATGGTTATAGTAGGCCGACGCAAAATCCAAAAACATACGGTACATCAATTGTTGTTTAACAAGGAGGTTTTCATAAGGAAAATAGTCAGAGTTCAAGTAGACATTTGCATTCTGAAGATTACAACTATCAAATTCCGAGATTGATTAATTAATTTTATTCTTACGATCTGTTTGAAATGCTAAAACAACATACTTTGGTGTGTCGAGATGGGATGCAGTTTTTACTGCCCAGGAATGAACAGTGATATTTTGTAAATTTGGTAATTCTGAAATTTCCCAATGACGAAAGCTCAGCTTCAGCGATGTATCAGCATCGAGCAATCTCAAAAATTTCAACCTCACATTATCTTCTAAAGTAATATAGGGAATTCACCATTGAAGCTTTGTTATTTTTATATTAACATTTGTTGCTTCTGTAGATTCGATGCAATTGAGATCTGTTGGTGATCTTAATAATACAAGTTCTTGTTTCAAGTTTAAAATTATTCTTTAAAAGTCTTCAAAAAATGGTAAAACTAATTTAAGAGGTACACAGAATGTAAACTTATTATCTTCTAGTGTATATCCTGCTCTGTCAAACCCAGCCAAGTGATATGTGTTCTTATCAAACATATTTTTCACTAGTATAGCTTTAATTGTTGATGTTAATCTTATTAGTCTTGATTTAGAAATTTGTTGTCTAGCTAATTCATATCGAATTTCATCAAAGAGATTTCCAATGAGGTTACTGGATAATATATACTTAGCTTCTATTGGATCATTCCCGGCCTTCGCAGCTGGTTTTGTACACTTCACCTCCCCCTCAATAAATATAAATGATTTGCATGGAAGACTGTACTGATCCATAGAAGCCACATGGATGCGAGCTTCATCTGAGGGTTTAATTTCTTGACCCGAATATACTGTATGATTATGGAACTGAAATTTAGTAATATCATTATAGAACTCGAGTTGAGATTCAACATCGAGAATTTCACTAGTTGCTGCGCTGTACATGACACCAATCTACTATAAATCCCAACTTTTCCAATATTCTCACGCTTTTCGGTGATATAGCACGTAGCTTTTTAGGTGTTGACTCTATCATGTTCAAGTCTCTAATAAGCTTCTGTGAGCAAATGCTAGTGTGAGGTTTGAAAACGAGGAATCCCATTTCAAGTTCTTTGTTTTTCACGAATGTGAAGTCTAATTGTAATTATATCTCCCCGGAAATCAATAAACGATCCTTCTTGATTTCTTTGGTTACCTTTACATTAATGCTTTGAATTCTATGTGTGTTTAAAGTCATATAGATTATCGGATTAGGTGTTTCATTTATCAAATACCCACTAGGTACTCCAGGTGAAAACTCGTATATAATATGTTTCTGTTTGCCATCAGAGTAACTCCCACAGGCTATATTGCACTCAACTACAATAGAGTCAATATTTGTTATGCTAACTAAATGCTGAGAATAATACCATTTATTCGGTTGTAATATAACATTATCAAAACCAAGCATTTTTCCTATTGAAGTAGATGATGTAAAGTCAATAGGCTTATCAGAACGAATTTTGAGCTGCATAGTATTCGTGTTAGCTCTTATATTAAGTTTCTTTTCGTCACTATTCAATTTAGTCTTTGAAGCTAATATAATGTCATCAACTTCATACGCACCTGTATCAAGATCAATTAATTTATCACCATATTTGAAGGTATAATTTTCACCTTTTATAACATTTGCAATGCTATTGTAAGTACAGAAATTAATCAATCCAATTTTCCATTCTTTATTTTTATCCAAATCGAGAATTTCTTGCAAATGTTCACTTGATCTAGATCGTAATGTAATAACAACCATCTTATATGTTTTTGGTACAAATACTGGATTACAACTGGTTCGCAAAAAACAAGAGCATAAGGTGTCCACATATATTTGTATGTAATGGTTGCATGCGCTCAACATTGTAAAAAATATTTACATCTGTTACTTTTTCCCAATATTTATTCAATTCATAAGGTGGTTGTAAATTACCAATTAAATCAAAATAGTAAACATTTGATCCTCGTTTCTTATAACCAACCCAGTGTGTACCATGTCCAGATTGAGTGTCTAAATCAACAATACAATTTTCATTTTTGAGAATTTTATTAGGTAATGTATCTATCATGTATACACCTCGTAGGGGAATTTGTAATAATTTACACCATTTTATTAGATTGTGATTAGACAATTCACCATCAATATTCATTTTTTCACCTTCTTTGTCTTTCTACGTTTTTTAACTCCTTTTTTACTTTTTTTCTTTGGGAATAAACTTACACCATATGGTGAGGAGGAGGAGGGGTTGGGCCCAATCAAAATCCGACCACCACTTAAGATTGGGGGGTACGGTTTCAAATAGTAACCTCTACCTGCAATATGCTGTTTCAACTGAGCAATAGCTTTTTTCCTTATCAATGTGCTATGAGTTTTCCTAACACTTGTGCTCTTCTTCTTCTTCTTCTTCTTTCTCAAACCACCGCCAAACGCTGCTTTAGCTTTCATCACGTTTGTTACAAGATAACTAAGTGCTTTTTCACTAAGAGATGTTTTTGGATTTTTGAATATCTCCCATGCAGTGTTTGCAAGAGCTCTGTCTGCAATTGCTTGCGACTTATTATCACTATTTTGAGTTGTGATGAATCTTTCAAATAGATCTCATGAGAAGAGAGAAAATTGTGATTACCTTTTAAAACGAAAGAATTTGCTAAAGGAATAGTTAGCGACCGAGCGATAAAGCTTACTTATCAGTAACTGTATATTAGATAAGAGTACCGTTCTGTACCGAATATTTTCTAGAAAATTATTCAATAAAATTATAATTATTCTGCAAATAAGGCACGAATTATTTATGAATTGCTCATTGAATTTGAGGTTACACTTTGTTTACTATCGATCAGATGTTTTTAAAACAGTTCGAACACAGCTGACTGATTCAAAGTATTGTCAAATGTCATGCTGGCTTCACGCAAGATATAATACCATCTCTAAAATTATAAAACTATCAATAAAGGACCAAGAATTCAAATAAAAAAAAAATAAAATGTATGTATTATCGTTGAAATTATTTATTATTTAAGAAATTATATATATGTCAGGTCTTATTGTAACTAACTAGGTCATAGCATGAAATTATATTATTGATAAAACGGCAGAAATAATTATAACAGTCTCAAACCTAATAAAAATTGTATAAGAATATTGATTTATTAATGATTAATTCAGCTGAACCACATGGTAATTAAATCTCTTTGGCAAGCCTAAGCCAATCATAGTGCATAGAAATAGCACCAAAAAGGTGATCGTTTGAAAGCAACACATGTTAATCTACTATCAGACAACAACCCTGCCTTATCATATACGCTAGCACATGTACATTGTATGAGAGGAACTATGTCTAGAAGATCAAGCAGTTTTAAGAATTACATAAATTAAATTATTATTGTATTAAAGGAATTATATTCTACTGCTTGCCACTGACGTCATGTCTACGTCACAATCGTTCTACCAATGGCAAATTTTCATGCAAATTATTACATCAAGATTCTGAGAGAAGGTCTAGCCAAGAAGCTGAGAGAAAAGACAGCACTTCCCTTTTGAAATCCTCACCGTTCAGACCTTGTAATAGTTACCAAGACCTATTTGTAAAATTTTCGTTCGTTTTATATGTTCTATTTGTGAGCCGATATTTTAGGCCAATCTATTTGTTATTTGTAATTTATTTTTTTTCATCAATCGATAAATTAAAAGTTTAAAGTAATTATCCCTTAATTATTTGGTGAAGGAATATTAAATTAAAATTCCCCACGTGCTGAAACCGAAGCCTGGATCCGCTGCTGATCAAACGATTTTGATCTAAAAGAAAACCACGACCGCCAAGGAATTTCACGTGAGTTATAAGTTTACGGGGCCCCAATCTACGCTTCGAAAATATTTCAGTGCAGAAAGATATAAAATTTTCTTCGTTAAATTATTGGCCACGCCGACAAGCGCTTTAGTTATTAAGAGCCTAGAATTTATTCCTATTGAATTTATAAGACTTGTAGTTGATTAGCTATCCTCCGCTGCCAGAACCACGACCCCGAGCATTTTAAAAATATTTTATAACTCATTTTTCACTATTTTTTCAAAACTGTTAAATTTTATCAATTGTAGAATTCTGTCGAATCACGCATGGTATCATGCAAACACAAGAGCATTTTTAACTCTTTTTGTCAATGCTAAATTATTATCAATCTGTAAATCAAATTCTGAATCTGCACTGTATGATCATATATTTTATTATAATATATTCCAGTTTTGTTAATTCGTTTTCTGAGTTCGATTATTTCTTAAGCCTGTCAATTATTGTGTCTGATACGTTCTATATCATCAAGAACCGATCGAATACGATCATTGAAATAATTGAATTAAGCTGGATATTGGAACAGGTCTAAGTGGATGTAGTGAGTGGGGTCAGATCGAGATATTTATTCTTTGTCCTTACTGCTCATATATCAGCTTTTATCTGTTACCACCTCGACTTAGGAGCGAACACATCAATTGTACAGCAGATGCAGCCGGAGATCATAAATTCCTACAATAGAGCTTAAAACCCGACAAGACTCTGTTCTCGAAGTATATTCTAAACGATATTTGGTCCAAATACCGTATTTTAATCCTTCAGAACTTATTAGAGACGCAGTCCCGTAAATTATCTACATCGGGATTTTTGCTCGACCTGTATGATTTTTAACTCTTTTTGTCAATGCTAAATTATTATCAATCTGTAAATCAAATTCTGAATCTGCACTGTGTGATCATATATTTTATTATAATATATTCCAGTTTTTTTAATTCGTTTTCTGAGTTCGATTATTTCTTAAGCCTGTCAATTATTGTGTCTGATACGTTCTATATCATCAAGAACCGATCGAATACGATCATTGAAATAATTGAATTAAGCTGGATATTGGAACAGGTCTAAGTGGATGTAGCGAGTGGGGTCAGATCGAGATATTTATTCTTTGTCCTTACCTGCTCATATATCAGCTTTTATCTGTTACCAACCTCGACTTAGGAGCGAACACATCAATTGTACAGCAGATGCAGCCGGAGATCATATAAATCCTACAATAGAGCTTAAAACCCGACAAGACTCTGTTCTCGAAGTATATTATGAACGATATTTGGTCCAAATACCGTATTTTAATCCTTCAGAACTTATTAGAGACGCAGTCCCGTAAATTATCTACATCGGGATTTTCGCTCGACCTGTATGATTTTGTATGCTCATTCTTCACAGGTAATAATTTTAAGGTATCCATCTTCAGTGTTTAGCGGTCGCTACACTGCTTATAAAAATTTCATCACTATACAATCTGTCATTAGAAGAATCAAGGGTGAGCGAGTGTTTAGGCCTCCCGCGATTCCGACAATTGTATTGAATCTTGTAGTGAATCAATCAGTCTGGTGTGCACTTAGCTTCCACGCACGCAGTTACAAAATTTATAACCTCAACACCGTTGATTTAGTACAAGATTCACCCTACATGTGTGAAGCCGTTAAAAACGCTTTACATGATTTGCCGGCCCAACGTGAGGCATTTAGATACAGCACTACATGATTTGGGCAAATCACCCTACATATGTGAGGCGAGTAAAATAATGCTCCACAGAGTGTATGCTATATCATGTACCTTACAGGCTCTATCTAATGAATTTATACCTTGATCACCTCTCTTTAACCTTTCATTAACCTTGGTGCCAGGCCTGGACCACTGATAGCCGGGGATGTGGGTTTCAGGGGGGATGCATTTATCAATTTATTTATGATAGTTGATGTAATGTCCCCTGCAGTACCCACTATACCTTTGACAATTTTGCTAGCCAAACTCAAGATTCCTCTCCCTCGTTTCCTGGAAGATAACTTACTTCTACATACCATTTTTCATTACCTTTCAACTCAATAGTTGAACATCAACTGAGGTTAATTAATCAAACACTTAACCTCAATCGAGAGACAAAGAAATTGTCTCACTAAGTGCTTTATATATTACTACAAAGTTGGTATGTTTTAATCAATAGGGAATACAATTTTCTATCATCAAGTGTCTTATTAACACACTTGTTAAGTATGTTATAAGTTTTGTAGAAATTGCAAAGAATTGAACGTTCATCAATCATAAATCTATACCAATGTCTTAGACTGACATCGAGAGAAGCATCTGTTGAATTGACACATGATTTGATATAAGATAATGTATGATTTTTTACTAGCAGTGATTCTGCATCAATTGAGGTGTTTCCAAATCCCTAATCTTATTTTGTACATTTTGTATAGATTCCAATATTCTCTTACTATGATTTTGCATTGAATCATATATTTTCAAAGCAATATGGAAAAGTAATAGCATATTCACATAACATATTTATAAAGAGAAGAACAAATAAAACTCTCCATACAATTTTTCTTCATTGCACAACTTCTCCCTTCAAGTGTTGTAAGCATACTGATAAAAATAGATTGCAATATCTATAGTGAGTGTATAGCGCTAACAGATGGAAGAGAATCTCGCAACAAGGTCGAGACCGACATGTGGTACATGCGCATGCGCGCGCAGCAGCAACTATAAAATAGCTTCTCTTGTGACCACACACTCATTGACTATAATTACAAGAGCATTACTATTCTTACGTGTACTATTCTACATTCATTGAGTGTTCAGTTACAAGAGGATCTATTCTTGCGTGAACAGTGTACTATTCTACATCTTCTTCTTTGACACAACAGACAGGTGAGAATTAAAAACAATTTTTATAAGAACAATATTACAATTTATTATTAATCACTACAATATTTACATTATATACTACTACTACTTGTAAAGAATCTCACTGCAACATGGTATGACAATAAGATTGTTAAATTTTAACAATCTTATTGTCAGTCCATGTAGCAGTGACATGCTTCACCACTATTGCTAAATTTTTACAATTAGCATTAAATTTGATAACTTTTACGGGCGAAATTATGGATGAAAATCTCTGAGGTAGATATACCTCAGAGATTTTCTTTGTAGATGCAATGTTTATTTTTAATATTATTCTTCTCCCGTGGTGGTTTGTTTCTTCACGAGCAGAGATAATACTATGTGGGACATCTTCTGCCAGCTCGCGGAGAGGCATCCACGGTTTAGCTGACGGTCCATTGATGATTGAAACAAAATCATCCTGATTGTCATCATCCCGCAGCGCCGCCTCCTCTAGTAGCGAGGAGGAGTTCTCAGCTTCATATGCACGTTGTTTCTGTTAAATAAAAATAAATCTATGATTAGTAACTTATTATAATCTGTTTCAGATTATCAACTACTTGTGATCAATAGATTATTGTCATAATCTCAACTTGATATCATCAGACTGACAAGACATTCTCTACACAAAGTGAGTAATATCAGTTATTGAAATAATATTTCTTGATTCATATTGCAGAATCCAATAGTGATGCATACATCAAATTAATAAGCAAGCTCTTTCAATGTACATTGCAACAAATAACTATCAACTGAATCAGTAATTTTATTAACACATCACTTCAATATTATATTCTATTATAGCAAAAAATAATATGCATGAATAGTACAAATAATTTAAATAATATGCAAGCATCATAATAATGAACTCAAATATTCATCTCATTCAATTTTTGACTGAAGTCTAATCAACTAGTAATCTTGATCAGTTCAATTTCAAAAAGTAATCATTATAATATTCATGAATACAAAATATACACATCTTATTCAATTCTTAACTGAACTCTAATCATTCAATATCACATTGTGAATGCATGTAATATGAAGACATCTATTGGAAATTAGTTTTTTTCTCAGTGAAGTGAGAAATTTATTAGATGGTAGCATGCATTTAACCTAATCACTTCAAATAATTATATTTCTTGATTTCATAAAACAACATAGAAGTAGCTCAATTCAAATGAATATATTAATTTCAATGTAATCATCATATTGATGAACTCAAATATACATCTTATTCAATTCTTAACTGAACTCTAAAGTTGAATAGTTTCATTTCCTATATTACAATTGTTATCAAGAAATAATTCTTGATTGAAATTGTCTTTCAAATCTAATCAGATTCATCAATTTCTCACAATAAATTGAGCTCAAATCATTTAATATCATAATGTGAATACATGTAATGTGAACAGATCTATTGGAAATTAGTTTTTCTCAGTAAAGTAAGAAATTTATCAGATAGTAGCAAGCTTTTAGTAGCAAGCTTTCAACAAATTAATGACAACATATAAAGATTTAAAATTATCTGTTCACATAACAAGTTAATAATATTTGAAATAACTAACCTTTGAGGGTACAAAGTTGGTATCCTTCTCCTCCTCCAGAAAGTGCAGCTTTCTCTTCCCCTGTTGCTTGTTGGAAATCATTGTGAGCGGCACATGTCTTGGTGCCCACTCCAGATGAGATGGTGGAGTGTCCGGTACAATGAATTCCTCACTGCTCAACCCCCTCTCCACAAAGACACCACGGCTCTTCAGTGGTGAGTCCTCGCAGTCGGATGCAGCAGCAGCAGCAGCGGGAGCAGCACTGGTCGTGGTGGCTGGAAGCTTCTTCTTCTGTGCAGCTTGCACTGCCCAGTAAGATGGGAAGGAAGTGCTTTGTTGTTGAGGAGGAGTATCTGGAAGAATGTAGTCCTGATGCATAGATGATGAGTCCATGATGACGAGGATATGTGTAACAGGAACGTGACTAGTGCTCGAATGAAGCTGGCAAATCCAATAAGCACTACTTATATACTCATTCGTTTCTCTCTCTCTGTTTTAGGATGAGTGAGAGATAGTGCATTTTCCCGCTTATCACATCCTTGACATGCAAAAGCATTCTAACATGTACAGCAAGGTGCATTCAGAGAAAAAATATCAAATTTTCACAATGCACTAATATAAAATTTCTCACTTCCAGATATAATATCTTTAATAACAATATTTCGAATGTGAGAGCAATGTAATATCAAATCTCCTCATCAATTTTCATAATTAACATCACATGTTGACTTGCTAAATTTCTTCTCAATATTATTGTGATTTTCATTATGTTTGTTGATTTCACAGAGTTCGAGTGTGCACTACTGCATAATCACTCCAGTCTTTGAGGAGGAAAGACGTATGAAGAACTTGTCTGAGAGTTGGAGTGTAAGCAGAGAGAGAGACAGTACAGCACATCATTCATTGCATGTAAGTATGATACAATTCTTTATTTTTCTAATCATGATTTTTTCAGAACTTACTTCTTTCCTGATAAATTAATACTACCACAATGCACTTATTCCTAACAAATCACTCATATCTCAATTCCGATTAGGAATTACTTCTACAACAGAGTGCATATTGTACAATATCCAGCTTGTTTTCCCACAGCATCTTCTTCTTCTTCTTCAACATTCGTCTTTTCTTTTCCATTATAGCTCATCTTTTCATATAGACAAAATGGAACATGTATCACTTTTTCATAAGGACTTTCAATAATATATTTGCAATATACACATTGCAGATATGATTTCTCATGTGAAAAATATCCATTTATTGCAAAATAGTCTGCTCTATTAATAAATACCGAGAGCTTGAATGGTTCTGGACGATGGAAAGTTAAAACTCGTTCTTCATATTTTCGTAGAATATTATTATCGAAATTCTCCTCTTCACATGAAATATTATCTTCTTTGTGCCATCCACAATTTGGACTGCATCGCTCATGTTCCTTACTAGGATCGTCTGTTGCCAACCATTTTTCTAAATATACTGAACAAAACACACATTGAACAACGTCAGGTGCTCGCACAAATTTAAAACCCTGTTTAGCCATATTTTGAGGTGACAACAGACTCGATTCTAATTTCCAATGATTATCAAATGTTAATAACCTCAATCGTTCGTGCATGAAAATCTGATCCTGAGATAACATTTTTGCACTGTACTTGCAGCTTGTCAAATCACAACTGATATTTTAGATTAATGTTTACTTGTTTTTATATCTAATTCTGTGCCATAGTAATATATTCTTTGTTTGTTTTCAGCACCACGCTAGTAGCAGAGAAGGAGCATAGCAGAGAACACAGGGTTAGAGGCGTGAGTTCGCGAGCAATTCGCCATCGCATTTCCTTCAAAAACGTAGCACCTGACATTGAAAATGTGCTTCTAAAATCAAAAGCTCGTGTTTTTGAGATAATAAGAGAACACGCTGCATGTTTCGAAGGAAATGTGAAATGGTTTTTAGTATTAAATGTATTATTGTATAAGATGGTAGTTTTAGAATCAGAGGAATCCGAAGCTGTTTCATCCATTGTGAATCTACATAGCTACTTGGCCATAGGCTTGAATGTCTTGGAGAGTTATGACAAATTGAATGAACACTTTATGTTAGCGGTTAGGAAAATTTTAAGTTCATTTGATAACTTTGTTCGATTTGGGAGTGGGTGGGTGTTGAAGAAGATTGACTCGCTTGATGTAAATGTGATTAGATATAATCCAATATACACAAGCAGTTATATTCAAACACCCCAGTTCATCAAGAATAAGACATGTGTTATCAATATCAAAAATCTTTCTGATAAAAAGTGTTTTCTGTGGAGTGTTCTAGCCTATTTTCACCAGAAACCAAATAATTCGAAATATTTGAGCAAATTTGCTCACAGGTTGAACACTCACAGAGTTAATTTCCCAACCACCGATCATGACATAGAGAAAATTGAAATTCTTAATACAGACATCGCAATTCATGTTATCGCGTATGACAACAAGAAGTTTTTCCCCTATTGAACAAGCATATTCCATACGCATAAATACAAAATTAATCTTTTAATGTTGGAAGGCGATGCAGGAAAAACACATTTTTGTTCAATTAACACCGCAAACGGGAAAAACGGATTGTTGCGTCTTCTTTCTACCCTTTCAAAAAATACTCATCATGTAGATGTTTGTAATTTCTGTTTTCACAGATTTACAACAAACAAATCTAAAAATTATGATGGGAAAGCAAATTTGATGAAACATCTAGAGCTTTGTTCAAAGTTCCAGTCTCAGAGAACTTTGTACCCAAAACGAGGTGAGACAATCATATTTAAAAAACTCGGTCCGACTTTGAAAAAAAAGTATACAATCTTGCGGATTTGGAAACATTTGTTGTGAATATGTATGGTAACGAATCTGATTGTGAGGATGTACCTATCACCAGAAGTTACACCAAGAAAACAGTGCGTCATATTCCGTGCGGGTATTGTTTTATTGTAATTGATGTGAATGGAGATATCGCATATGGCCCAGTACTGTATAGATCGAGTAATATCAATGAAAAGATCATGGAGAAATATTTCAAGGAAATAATCGGACTGGGCGATTTATTGAGTGCGGATATAAAATGTGAAATTCTGATGGAGCATGTAAGTGAGCGTCAGTAACACGAATTTCAAAACGCTGATAAGTGCGGCCTTTGCAATGAAGTTTTTACCGAAACAGACACAAGGGTACGCCATCATGCACATGAAAATGGAAAGTTTTTGTGTGCTGCTCATGTGTCATGTAATTTAAATACTCGAACTGACAATACAATTAGCTGTTACTTCCATAATTTTAGCAGATTTGACAGCCATTTTATTCTGAAAGCTCTTGGAAAATGTAAAAAAGAAATTTTCCTGTATCGCCAATACATCAGGAAGATTTTTGACATTGACAGTGGGAAAAATTAAGTTTTTAGATTCATATAAATTTATGAATGAATCTTTAGAAGTATTAGTGTGCAACTTGGTAGATAGTACAGATATGGAATCGAAGTTCAAACTTCTGTTTTCAGTATTTAATGACTCCGATCTCAAACATAGGCAACTCTTGTTAAAAAAAGGAGTATATCCCTATTTGTACATATCTTGCCCTGAAAAATTCGCTGAGACTTCTCTTCCTCCAATAGAATGTTTTTATAATGATCTTAACGATACACCCCTCTCCCCCAAAGAATATGAGCACACACAAAGAGTGTTCTCAACATTCAAGTTGAAATCTCTCAGCGAGTATCATGATTTCTATCTGTGCCTAGACGTCATGCTATTAGTTGAGGTTTTCAAAGAAATGAGGTCAACGCTTTTTAGGTCATATGGCCTCGATGTGACTCATTTTCTTTTGCTTGCTCATTACACTTGGAATTGTATGTTAAAGTTCACCCGGGTTGAACTTCAATTGATTAGCGATCCCGATATACATCTAATGTTTGAATCAGGAATGCACGGTGGTGTTTCATTTATTGGCAAGCATTATTGTGAAGCCAATAACAAACACATCCCTGACACATATGATCCCACAAAACCAAGTAACTATTTGCTTTACATAGATTGTAATTATTTGTATGCCCACTCTATGAATCAATTCTTACCTTATGGGAATTTCAAGTTCCTCTCAGAGGAAGAAATCCATACTCTTGACTTCACAAATTTGGAGAGTGAATCAGAAACTGGTTATGTAATTGAATGTGATCTCAAGTACCCACAGGAGTTACATGATATGCATGCCAATTTCCCTCTTGCTCCACTTCATCAAATTCCTCCTAGCGAATTGTTCTCCGAGTACCAAACCAATGAGAATGGTCAAACTCTGACTAAAAAACTCATGAACACACTTTTTGATCAAGAGAGGTACATTGTTCATTACATGAATTTGAAGCTGTACCTTCAACTCGGATTGCAATTAACAAAAGTACATCGCGTGATTAGCTTTTCCCAATCACCTTGGTTGAGGAACTACATTGAGTTCAATACCTGTAATAGGCAAGCCGCGAAAAATAAATTTGAAGTTTCATTCTTCAAACAAATGTCTCATTTATGCTATGGAAAATCGATTCAGGGAAATTGGCATCAATGTAATGTTCAAATTATCACAGACGCCAAGTGTCTAGATAAGTACATTTCAAATCCCCTATGTAAACGCTGGCAGATAATAAGTTCAGATGTGATTGCAGTTTTCTCATGTAAGTTGGAACTAAAAATGAATAAGCCAATCTATTCAGGTTTCTGCATCCTGGATTTGAGTAAACTACACATGTATGATTTTTCTACTGTAAATTGCAAAAAATCATACCATGGCAATGCATCCAGCTTTGTATGACTGATACAGATAGCTTTCTCCTATTGTTGGAGACACCCGACGTCTACCAACTGATAAGAGAAAATCTAGAACTGTTTGACACTTCAAATTACCCAGCTGAGCATGAATGCTTCACCAATGAGAGGAATAAAGTTGTAGGGGAATTCAAGGGTGAGGCAGCTTCAATTCCTTTAAAATCTTTTCTGGGATTACAGGCGAAATTGTATTCATATCTTGTAAATAATGAGAAGGGGAAACTGTAAATAAGTGTGTAGCAAAAGGTGTGAAGACACATGTAAAAAATAGAAAACTTAGTTTTGACTTGTATAAGAAATGTTTGATTGAACGATGCCAACATATAGAAAAATGTAATATGTTGAGATCCTTCAATCATAACATACATCAAATTGAATGCGCAAAGGTTTGTCTAAGCCCGTTCGATGACAAGCGCTTTATTGCAGAGAACGGAATCGATACATTACCATTCAGTCACTACAAAATAGCAAACTGATTGCACAGATCAGTGTGTGTGTAACGAGGTAGTGACCAACACATCGAATTCTGTTTCAAGCGTGTCTTCACACAAAGAGGAAGAAGAATGAGTAATATTAGAGCAAAATTAGCAGCAGAGCTTCACTCTGCTGCACGTGTAAATTACCCCACACATAGATATGAGTTGAAGAATGAGAACAATTTATATCAATCAGATCTGATTGAGATGGGTAGCTTATCTAAATTCAATAAAGGATATTGTTATATTTTAGTTGTTATTAATTGTTTTACTAAGTACGCTTATTGTATACCTTTAAAGAATAAGACTGCACAAAGTGTTTATAATGCACTCAAACCCATTATCGTAAGAATAACATATGCATTTTTTCCAGACAGATGGAGGGAAGAGGAGATTTTAATAAGCATGTGAAAGATTTGTCAGATAAGTATAATATCAAGCATTATTCTGTTTTTACTGATAAGAAAACTAGTATTGCTGAGAGATTTAATCGTACAATAAAATCAAAAATATATCAATCTTTAACTGAACGTGGGAGTAAAAACTGGGTTAATAACTTACAAAATATTGTAGATGATTATAACAATACAGTACACAGTACCAGGGAATGCGACCTAAAGATGTAACTAAAAAACATCATAAATGTGTTTTAGAATCACTAAACTCTGCATTTAATAGATGATTCAAATTAAAAGTGTTGAAACCAAAATATAAGCTAGGTGATATTGTGAGACTTTCTAAAAAGAACAGATATTTGATAAAAAATATCTAATGAATTGGTCACCTGAATATTTCCGAATTGTGAGCATACATCCACAAGACCTATCATTACTCATTAGAAGATTAGTGGTGAGAAATACAGGGTAGGTTTTATCAAGAAGAAATCAAAAAAACACATTTGAATGAATCTGAAAGAAATGTTTATTTGATAAAAAAAATATTGAGACGAGATAAGGATAAGTTGCTTGTGAAATGGATTGGATTCCACAACCATCATTCATAAATTGAGAGAACTTATTAGAGTAAGATTGTAAATAATTAGAGTAAGATCATATGTTAGATCAATGTATAATGTATCATTCAATGTTGTAAATATTAGAGTAAGATCAGATGATGTAAATAATGGACATTGTATAGTTTTATCGATTCAATTTGTTGTAAATATAGAGTAAGGTCATATGATGTAAATAATGGACATTGTATAATTTATCGATTCACATTTGTTGTAAATAATTAGAGTAAGATCATATGATGTAAATAATGTACATTGTATAATTATCGATTCACATTTGTTGTAAATAATTAGAGTAAGATATATGATGTAAATAATGTACATTGTATAGTTTTATCGATTCACATTTGTTGTAAATAATTAGAGTAAGGTCATATGATGTAAATAATGGACATTGTATAATTTATCGTTCACATTTGTTGTAATAATAGAGTAAGATCATATGATGTAAATAATGTACATTGTATAATTTCGATCACATTTGTTGTAAATAATAGAGTAAGATCATATGATGTAAATAATGTACATTGTAAATTATCTATCCACATCTGTTGTGGATATCATTGTAATATTCTTTACATTGTGTGTTTTTTAAATAAAACCACTTGAATTGAATGTTCGCTCTTTCATTTCTCATTTTTGTCATAGAGAAGTGTGAAGTAGTAGTAGCATGTGGCACAAGGTGTCTAGATATTGAATGGGTGAGTACATGTATGTGTGTCACCTAGAAACGCTTCATTAGCGAGTGAACCAGACACATGAAACAGTTTGTTCTGTTTGTATATCTCACTTTCTCAACATGAACAAACTCGTCATTGTAAATTTCGATAAGTTAATTGCACAAGAGGAAAAGCCTGTATGGTGTAAGAATGGGGCATTGATACCACATAACGCTAGAATTCTCATTGTGGGCCTATCTGCATGCGGTAAAACAAATTTATTGTTCAACTTGATTTTTTCCAAAAATGGATTGAGATTTAAACATATTTATTTAAATACTAAAAGTCAATATCAAGATATGTACTTGTTTTTAAGAAAAGTCTTTTCAAAAATGAAAGGTATTGAATTTCATGTGAATGATAGTCCCGATAGCATTCCACACCCAAATAATATACCACAATATTCTCTAGTTATATTTGACGATTTACAACTTAGTCACACACACCTCAAATTAGAGATTATTTTACTATGGGTAGACATCGTAATATTGATACAGCATATTTAATTCAAAGTGATGGTGCAACACAAAAACATTCCACCAGAGATAATGCAAATATGATTGTTATATTCAAAATGATCAATTATCACTCAAATTAATACATAGAGACTATGTGGGTGAAGATATTTGCTTCAGAGATTTCAGTAAATTGTGTTCAAATGTGTGGAATTCTAAGAAGCATTGTTTTCTTACTATTATGACTGAATGTGTAGCTAATAGTGGAAAATATAGGCAGGGTCTGGATAACTTCATTGACATTCAGTAGAGAGTGAGTAGCAGTGAAAGAATGAGGATGTCTCGTAGAAGACAAAATGCTAGCGTTGCTCTAATCGATAAGATCAAGAAATTGAGGAAAGTTATTAGAGATAAACATAGAAGCATTGTACATTTTGAAAAGCAATCTGACGATTACAGAGAAAAACTTTTAAACCGATTATCACACCTCTAGTTGAAATGGGGAAAACTAAATCTTCTCACCAATCTGATCAGAGTTTTATACCAAAAAGGAGGAACAAGAAGAAGAAGAAGATGAAGACGAAGAAAGTATGGAACTAGGAGAGAAAAACATGATGATATTAGTGAAACAATAGAAGTTGCATCACCATCAGCAGCTGAAAAAGATCTAAGCATGAACGATTCAAGTATATTTAATTCAACTAGGCTTGTGAGTGATACAAGCAGCAAAATAAAGAAGATAAAGAATCAAGTGCTTGCACAATATTTGTATACATTTCATAGTGAAAAATTGGATAACTCGATTCCTTATGAAATTTCCTATGATTCTGACCAAAAATTATATTTTATGGGTGAGATGGTTGTTAGCTTTGATTACTACTTCTTTTATATTGATAACGAAAAATTCCAAATTACGCATGGTCTATTAGAACTGTTATTTGCCCCAAGACCAAATTCATATCTCTTTGATGAAAAAGATCTAAATAAATACAAGAAGATTTTATCAATAACAAAAGTTCATTTGGATAGACGAGGATATGTGAAACGTAACACTGGTGTAAAGTCTTGCTCAATTCAAATGCTGTTTCCTGTTAAAAAAACAAGTAAGAGAGGTTCAGGGTTATTGAAATTTGCAAAAAATACTTCTAGCAATAGAATTTACCAATTTATGACAACTATGATGAATTGGTTCAGAGACTTCATTTATTAAAATCATCAAAACTTGCTGGACACTCGGCTCATGATGTTGAGATTGCATCAATTATAGAGGAATTACGTGAAGGTAAAATTATTGTTTAGTTGCAGAATGAGCGTGCACAGATTCGGAGGTAAAAGTGAGAGAGTCGCTGCGAAGAAAGAGATTGTATGGAATGAACCAGATTTTGACAGTTTTAGTGAGAGAATAATCCAGGCAATTAATCAACAGGGTGTTAGTGAATCTCTGCATTCGTATTTGGATTCACAATTATCTAATATAGTTAAGAATATTGGATTGAACAAGATCGAAAAGGAACACATCTTCAGTACATTACAACAGTTATCTGACAATATTGATAGAGGAGTTAAAGAGAAATCTATCAATTTGGAGAATTCTCTACATGATCTCAAATCAACAACAGAGATATTCAGATCGCACTTGAATATGATCAACAATAATAAAGTTGACAAGAATTATTTTGGAGGTGAAATGGATGTGCGAGACAATAGTGCTAAAACTAGTGTCAAAGAAATCGAAGAAGTTGATTGGGAAACGAATCCATGGAAACGAACATCAAGCATAAGAAACAATGTTCAAACACTGTTAGAAGCAAATAAGGCTGGAAACAAGTTTAAACAAGTTAGAGTAAGGTGTTTCTCTGACAGTCAGGGAAGACAGGTCACAAATAGGATCAGGTCAAAGAGTAATTATGAAGTGTTTAATATGATGGAGCCAGGGGCGAAATTTGAAAGAGTCACAGAGGAGAGTGAATGTATGTGCTCTGATATGGGTAATGAAGACCTCGCTGTGTTTATTGCCGGAACAAACGATGTGGCATGTAACGAATCTAATCGTCTGATTCAATCGTGTAAGCGGAGACTCACAAATATGTGCCACACCAATGTATTGATCTTCTCAGTTCCACATAGATATGATCTACCGAGATGGTCATGTGTGAACAAGGAGATTAGAAGAATCAATGAACGCTTGGAAAAAATAACCAAACACTTCTCCAATGTGTGTTTCTCAGATTTAAGTTCTTTAGGGCCAAGATTTCATATATCACATGGTCTTCACTTGAACTATCTGGGGAAAAAATTCATTGCCGATACCATATTGAACACCGCATGGAGAATCACGGAAGCCATGGAGTCACCTAACCAGCCAATCCCTTTAGGACAACAGAGTGAGAACAAAAGCATTTTTTAGACTGAACGGCTCAACTACTGACCTATCGCCACCTTCCAGGACTTCAAGATGCAATGCGAAAGCAACAGTGAATAATAATTATATAAGAACTCAAATTGAGGGTTGCCAGAGCACTGAAGTGAACATAATTTCATGGAACTGCCAGGGTTTAATGAATAAAATCAATTACCTAGAAGTAATTGCTCTTGAAAATAAATGTGACATGTTAGCACTAAGTGAGCACTGGATGAGTGATGACAAAATTGTCAATATTGGCTTCGAAAATTTTAAATTAAGATCATACTCTTGCAGATCCAATAGAATTCATGGTGGGACTGCTATTTTCATTAAAAATAAGTTAGAGTTTGATGTGATCCATAAAATTAGAAATATGTCTGCAATCAAAGTACCTGAATTGAATGTAATCTGCATGTCATTATAAAGACCCTTTAACATAGATAGTGCAATCTTTAATAATTTTCTAGTCATTCTTAATGACATGTTAAGCTATCTGTTTACTTTTAAAAAATTCAATGTTATCCTATGTGCTGATTTCAATGTTAATTTTAATCAAGAATCTAGTCAAAGAGATGATCTTCTCAATTTACTAAATAGCTTTAATATGCAAATAACAACAAATGAGATAACAAGACCTAGTGCAACTGGTGGCTCTTGCATTGACAATATTGCTACTGACATTCATTTCAGTAGATGGGAAAGTAAAATAATAAACACAATTTTCTCAGATCATTTCGCTATTGGGATGTCAATAAAACTGGAAAATACAATAAATTATGACAAGAATAAGAATATTATTTTAAGCACAAATAATAAGGGTGAAGGCTTAAAGACTAAAACAATGGGTAGGAAGTTTGGGAAGTCCCAAATTCAGCGCTTTATAAATGATCTAGATAAATTGGATTGGACTGAACTTTATCAGAGTCCTGTAGAAAACAAATTTTCATACTTTTACAATTTGCTCAAATATTTTTTTGATCTTCACTTTCCATTTGGTAGAATAGTAAGAGCGAAACAATGTAGTAATAAGTGGATTGATAATGAGATTGTCGATGAACATAAAAGGCTAATTGAAATGCATCAGCGATACAGGAAAGACCAAAGTAATATAAACTTAAAGAGAACTATAAAAGCACATAAAAAGCATCTAAAAAGAATTATCCTCTACAAAAAAAAGAATTATATTGACTCAAGAAAAAGAATTATATTGACTCAAAAATAGAAAAATCAACAAATGTAAACAAAACAATATGGCAGATATTTAACAATGAAACAACAAACAAAAAGGACAAGAAAGTTATTAGAAATATTGTACTTAAAGAGAATGGTATAGACATAGACGATCCGTATAAAATTTCAAACATACTAAACAATGATTTTGTAGGGATGGTTGACACTCATGTCATCCCTTATCTAACCAAAAGTGACGTAACAGATGAGAAAAATGAAAAAGTTACAAAATTATCATTTAGATGTAAAACAATTGAAGAGAAGGACTTAAGTAAAATAATAGATTCGATAAAACCAAATGGTCAGCCGGCTATGATGACATACCAATAAAAATAATGAAGGATGCTAAGTCATCACTCATCAAACCTCTTTTGCACGTAATCAATGCCTCAATTATAACTGGAGTGTGCCCAAATGAATTAAAGATCAAAAGTAATACCAGCATATAAGAAAGGAGATCCATCTGACCCTCTCAACTACAGACCTTTGCCATCCAACCTGCCCTATCTAAAATATTTGAAAAGTGTTTACTAGTTCAGTTAATTAATTATTTTGATACTAATGGTATACTTGACAAAGAACAACATGGCTATAGAAAAAACAGGTCAACCATTACTGCTTTGATAGAGTTCATAGAAAATATTTTAGAAAACTTAGATGAGGGATTAAATACTGTGGGAGCATCCTGGATCTAACCAAAGCATTTGACAGTGTGAATCATAAATTATTATTAAATAAACTTCAAAATTATGGAATTAGAGGTAAAGAGCTTAGCTGGATCAAGTCATATCTAGAAGGACGGCAACAGTATGTAAATATAGAGTATACAAGCAATAAAAATCAGTACAATATGGATCAAACTTAAAATGTAATAACTATTCTGTACCACAAGGATCGGTGTTAGGTCCATTTTTGTTTCTGTGCTACTTAGGGGGGTTGCCTAAATACATGTGTGATTTAGTTGAAAATAGTAAATTATGCTTATACGCGACGATATAAGTCTGTGCATTGCTGATAAGGACTGGAACACAACAGAAATTGAATGTAACAGTTCTATATCATTAACTAAAAAGTACCTAAATCACAGACATCTGCTACTTAATGATAACAAAACAAAGTTCCTCCATTTTACTTGTAGAATTCAGAGGTGAAAC
>NC_052504.1:170734-194424 GCF_014356525.2 Nilaparvata lugens
TCAATTGATTGATGATAAAGTTCAATTACGCTGTAAACATAGAGAATTTGATCTTCATCAAGTGCAATGTTTCACAAAATGTTTGGAGACAAAAGTCGCGTTGCCAATAAATACATAGAAATCATTCATAAACAGTACAGGGGAAATTCTTTCACCATTGCAAATATTTATTTTCCCCCATGCAAAGCCTATGATAGTACTGTAATTGGAATATTATGTACGTAGTACAGTATCCTTTCCTGCTCAAATCAAACCTTCATTGTAGGCTTCAGAAGAGTTACAACATGTCAATTGGAAAAGTTTCTTATTTTCAATTGATATCTTCTCATTTGCATTTGACGATTTCTCAAATACATGTGATGACTTCCCAAATACAAATGACTATTCTCATTTACATCTGACATTATCTCAATCACAAGTGACTATTCTCAAATACAATTGATACTTTCTCAAATTAACTTGATACTTTCTCAAATAAAATTGGAAAAGGTGTAGAACTTAGCTGAATCCCGAGCTAAATTTAATTTTTGAAAATTTGATAAATTTAATCTTTATATCTTTTCTACTTTCAAGTGATTTTTCTGAATATATTGCGTATTATTTCTGTATATTAATTTGAGGCAATAAAAAGTATTTGATGATTTTTGTGACAGGCCATGTGAAAATCAGAGCCAAGGTGCGACTGAAGATCTGTGACTACTACAGACAGGTGTTGTGGGGCGAAGTGGGCACCTACCTCGAGCACATTCTGCTGTGGTGGGGCAATGCTCCACTGGGTCCACAGCTACCGCAACACACCAACCGACTGCGCAACTGGCTCAGGAACTTCTTTGCTACAAGTAAGTTATTGACCGAGCGAAGTGAGGTCTAAGGCTAGTTACACACACATCGATATTTGGACGTACGTTTTTTGCCGTCTTTAGGTTCTACTAGATCAAACATATTATATTTGTTAAGTTCCGATTGATCTGATAGAATTCAATATCGGGGACCGAGCTTCGCTCTGGAGTACAAAAGCATAAAAAAATTATTACGAAAGAAGAAATTATAATAACATTCATACAGAAATGTTCTATCTAATCACATTAAATTGAGATCAATTCCCAGAGGAATGCTAAAATTTCCCTCACAAAGGCCCGGTTGCACAAAAGCCGGTTAAATTTTAATCCTGATAACTTCACGTGAACCAAATCAGAGAAGATGGATCTACTGGAATTAATCAGGATTCAAAATAACCCGGCTTTTTTGCAACCGGCACTAAGTACCTGATTGAATGATTACAAAAGTTCAACAGCTGAATCATAATTTTGACACAGTCCCACACACATGAACTCGCTCACTCACTTCCATCACCAACAGACGACGAAATAATCAGCTGTTTTTCCAAGGATGAATAATAGTTATGCTTTAATGTGTCCTTCAGTGAGTTTTCTCAGGGATGAGACCTAGTGCAATCGATTTTTATATTAAAACCTACTATGTTCTGAATTTCGTGAGAATCGTTAGAGCCGTTTTCATGATACGTTGAAATACAAACATACAAACATATATACATCTAAACATCCAAACATCGGAAAATATAAATAGAAGTTGCTCGTTTAATAGTATAGGATAAGGACCGAAAGAAGTCGATGTGTGTGTAGACAGCCCAAGATTCAAGTCGACGGTTTTGCTCTTCTTTTTATTTATGTTCCGCATTTACGGCGAAACGCGGCAATAGATTTTCATGAAATTTGACAAAAATATGCTCTTGAACTGCGCGTCGACGTATACAGAATGTTCTGAAAAAAGGTGCCCATAAGTCAGTGTGTGACTGACATATTTGATTCCTCACATCAAAAGAAGAAAAAAAGCTCTTATTAACATAGGTCCAAAAATGCTTGGTTACCAAGTTATACAGGCTGAAAGATTTCGTGTGAATTTCAGTTCCCCTGCCCTACGGGTATTTGTTGGATGTTAATTAAGATGTACTATTTAGCGTACATCAAGTAAAATGAACTAAAACATTAAATAAAACAGTTTTTAGACCTGTAGCTACAGTCATTTTTAAGATATGTGACAAAATAAGCGAAAATTGGTCCCGAAAAACAAGTTCCTTCAAGGTTTGAAGCAGATTTACTATGTTAAATGTACAATAATCACAACATATTTTTTTACAGAACTTGTAGAGAAAGATGATTTATTTCGAAGAGAAAGATAAAAATTAGTCTATAATAGACAAACGGAACCCTTGAAAAAATAATCTTATGGGCACATTTTTTCAGAACACTCTGTATATAAGGTTTTTTGAAATTTTGCATTTTGAGGATAATATAAAAGGAAAAGGATCCTCCTTCATACGCCAATATTACCGTTAAAATTGCTCATCATGAATCAGCTGCCGAGTGATTATTAGACCCACGCCGTGGGATGTTTTGTAAACCATTGCTAGAAAAAAAGTAAACGCAAATTGGAGAGGCGGGTGATGGTGGCACCATCTCTGAGTGAAATTGGTAAATTTCAAGCTTCAAATTGCATATGTTACTCTAAATTATATTCAAATCTAATTTATACTCTAAATCATATAAAATTTTTAAACAGTTTTTTTATGTTTTAGAGAAAAAAAATCAAATACTCGTTACTTGTACAATTACAACGGCTCAGTGTTTCGGATGGACACGTTAAGCCGTCGGTCCCGGCTGCCTAAAAAGCAGTCGTTAGGTCATGTCAGAGGCCCTGAAATTGATCAGTTGCGACCTGAAAACTCTGACACCAGACCTGAGCCAGCCAGTCACTCGATATTATTATTATTATTAACGGCTCAGTGAAGGCTTGAATTGGTGCTTGAAATGTTGATGTCCATTCCAAATTATTCAGTTAGAATAAATGTATGACTGAATTTAAAAAATATGTTTAATAAGAAGACAGGTCATGTTGACATGTAATGTAAACAAACACGAAGCAGACGAACTGTTTCAACCCTGGATCTTTTCTAGCACTACTAGTATATCGGGGATGATATTCTACATCCAACGATCCAGGGTTTCAACCCTGGATCTTTTCTAGCACCACTAGGATATCGGGGTTGATATTCTACATCCAATTCTGACGTTGAATTGGAAATTTGAGAAAGTTGCATTTTACCACGATTTGCAACCCTGTAATTTCTCAGATGGTGGGCCAAGTTCTCAACTTACTTCATACAGACTATAGAAAATGTCTAGAACCGGCCCTGTGTATATTCTCATTTTGATTGTTCGCAGACTACCCTGCCCGAACTAGTTCGTGCGCCGCTCCAGTCACTGATGGACGCCTCTGCTGTCACGTGACGTCGACCGCCTGGGACCTGCACTTCAGACGCTGCCTTGTAGCCGCCGCCCACCAGAACAGTCGCACAAGGTCAACAACTCTGGACAGGTACACTGAAACAGCTATAGTCAGGTCCACGTTATAATGGCAGTGTTTGATCAGCAATGGTATTGTTATCCTTGTCCTATTATTCAACCAAGCGGATAACGCTATCTCTGTCTCTCGCTTGCTCTGTTGCCAGATCGTCTTTTTACAATGTAGAATTAAATAAACACAATATTTCATCTTAATTATGAAAATTCATAAGAAATAATTGAAAAATATATTTTCCTGCTTAATAAAATATAATTGGTTATTTGAACTAGAATGAACAGTTAATATTACATCAATAAACCTGTATCAGCTACCGTCTATAGAAGACACTTTTTGTGTAGTTGAGAAGTTGATATTGTGGTAATTATTCATATTGAATAAAAAGACTAAGAAATTGTCAAAAAACACTGATTATTGATAATTAGAAGACCGGTTTCGGTTATTACACCATTGTCAATCGATAACTCCGATAAAAGTTTATCAGAGATTGACAATGGTGTAATACCAAAACCGGGTCTTTCTAATTATCAATAAATCAGTGGTTTTTGACAATTTCTTAGTCTTTTTCATTCAATAGTCTATAGAAGACATTGACAAGACAGATCAGGATCGGCAACGATGTTCTGCTATCTTTCTTTACTGCCATTATAACGTGCACCTCACTATATAGTGAGCATTAAAGTTTTAGCATAAGCTAGCCCGTTCTTCTGAATCATTGATCAAAATTTCAAGCTACTCAGCTCAGTAGTAGTTCAGACGTGATGATGCGTCATTGTTTATTTCCTATGCCGTACTTGTATAAGCCAATTTTTTCTTTATTATATTATATATAGATTTATTTAATTTGATTGGATGTTGTGACAGGGCACCTGGACAGGCGAACTGTTCGGCGAGCTTTTCGCGCAACTCGTGGCTTGGAGTAACTCGTGCGAGGGAAGCAACTGGACACTCGAGGACCTCGAACAACTGCCTCTAGTCGAGCAGATTCCCGTCCTGCACAGTTCGTTTTCACACTAAGCACCGTTTGCACAGTCAACGCTTGAACTCGATTTAATCAGCTGGTGGCTTGAACTCAAATGAAACACATTATAACACACTAGACTTGATACGGATTTATCCAGTTTGAAATGAAATTTAGTTTCAACTGTCACTTTGCAAACGGCCTTTAATAGTCAAATAGGCAATAGTCAAAAGATTTATTACATATTAATTTATCGAAAAAATATTTCAATTGTTTGGTAACTAGTTTGGTAAGAGCATAATCCATTATTAATGACGACTTGCAGTCTATAATTTGTGAAAATATAAATACTAGCCGTCAGGCTCGCTTCGCTCGCCATATCCTCTAGCCAGGGGGCTCCGCCCCCTGGACCCCTGACTGGATCGTCCAAGAATGAGATCAGCATTTTTCATTTGGGCATTCTATCATATGTTAGGACAATCCAGTCGGGTCCAGACTAAACGTCTGCTAAACGGATATGGCGAGCGAAGCGAGCCTGACGGCTAGTAATATAATATTCCCAGGATTGAAGTAGCAGTGCCAATAAATTTTTCCGCGATAAATGCATTTAATCTTCACTTGGTGCCAACCTAACAAAATCACTCAACTTAATGCCCACCTGACAAAATTATAAATTTTAGTTGCCAGTTAACAACTGTTTCGAAGAGATACTCTATCTAGATTATAGTTCTATAGTAACATATGATATGGAAATTTCAATTATTTAGAGATTGGGAGAATAGAATATACATGCTAGAAGACGACTTTAAACCCTTAAAAACAACCCTTAGAGTTAAAATATTGCCAAAAGATTTCTTAGTGCGCCTCTAAAGGGCCAACTGAACATACCTAACAAATTTGAACGTTCTGGTCCAGTAGATTTTTAGTTTGCGAGTGAGTGAGTGAGTGAGTGAGTGAGTCAGTCAGTGAGTGAGTGCCATTTCGCTTTATATATATAGATTCACAAGATTTAAAAGTTTTTTTAAAAATACCAGCTGATCTTTTTCACCAATCATGTATTAGATTCTAGGCCTACACTGCGACGTTGCAATATCGTAGGCCGGGGCCTTGTATTAGAGATGGCTATGCCTATATGTCCTATAGTGAGGTCCACGTTAAATGGCAGTGTTTGATTAGCAATGTTATTTCTATCCTTGTCTCATTCAACAAAGCGGATAGCGCTATCTCTCTTTCACTTTGCTCTTTTGCCAGATTGTCTTTTAACAATGTAAAATTGATGATTAATTAACAAAAGATTTCATATTTATTATGACATTCATTATGGAATTATTGAAAAATATAATTTCTTGCTTGATAAAATATAATTGATTTATTTTAAGCGAGAATGAACAGTTTATATTATATCAATAAACCTTCATCAGCTACCGTCCATATAGATCGGCAAATTGTTTACCTATCTTTCTCCCCTGCCATTCCAACGTGGAACTCACTATAGTGATTTTGATTGAGAACTATTTTGTCAAGAGTGTGTGCAATTTATTGATCATCTAGGATTTTGTTGGGAAACTGTTTGAGTGGTTGTAATTCCATATTGTTCCAGTACATTCAGTTATCTGATTTTTGTGTAGATTTCTAGTGTAGATCTTATTAGTTGTTTTAATAATTTGACGCATCTATGTAACGTTATCCATACATCCATATCTTTGAGATATACTCTGGTCATCTCAAAAGTAAGTTGTACTATTTTTTATATCCGCGCAGTTGGCAGGAGACTCTGGCATTCGCAGTGAACGTTTTGTTGGGTGTTGTGATAGCACTGTAAATTCCTAAGAGGCCGCCATGACTTATTACTTCCTTGCCCCATTACCATAGGTAAGGAAAGTATTGCTTTCCAAAAAAATTAAGGTACCCTAATTTCAAGTTTTCTATACGTTTCAAGGTCCCCTGAGTCCAAAAACATGATTTTGGGTGTTGGTGTGTGTGGTGTGGTGTGTGTTGTTGGTGTGTGTGTGTGTGTGTGTGTGTGTGTGGTGTGGTGTGGTGTGTGTGTGTTGTGTGCGAACACGATAACTCCATTCCTAATTAACCGATTAATTTGAAATTTTAAACTTAAGGTCCTTGCACCATAAGGATCCGACAATAAGAAATTCAATTAAATTCAATTCAAGATGGCGGAAAAAGGCGGATAATTACTAAAAAACCATGTTTTTCCACGTTTTTCTCGAAAACGACTCTAACGATTTTCTTCAAATTATAACCATGGATAGCTATTTATAAGCCCTATCAACTGACATGAATCTCATTTCTGGGAAAATTGCAGGAGCTCTGTAATATTCTTGAGAAAAATGGCAGATAATTACTAAAAAAAAAACCATGTTTTTTTCACGATTTTCTCAAATATAACTAGACCGATTTTTTTTCAAATTCATACCCTGTATAGTTATTATCAGCTCTATCAACTGGCATGAGTCTCCTTTCTGTGAAACCAATGGGGGATTCACCCCATCCTTGAGAAATGGACTTAGTAACCTCCTTCTCGTGCATGAGGTAGTAGGTAGGTAGCGCAGTCCATAAAAAGAACACATAGTCGAGATATTTCATCTGTAAACAGCTGTTTTTACGACTTTATAGAAATGACGACTGAAAAAATCATCGAATTTCACAATTCACACAAAGAAAAAGTTCTCTGAAAACAATTATATATACACATATACAGAAGTCTGATCGTAGTTTCAAATATGAGCGAGGAAAATGTGTGAGTGTACCACACCAGATTTTTTGTCAGTTGCATCAAACCACTATGGTGCTACCACTTACTCCTACCGCCGATTGCGAAGTACGCAGTGTTATTCGTTTTTTAACGGCAAACAATTAAAATGCAACTGAAATTCATCGTGAGTTGTGCAGTGTGCACGGTGAAAACGTTAAGTTGAGGCCAATGGTTTCTCGTTCACGCCAATCATTTATTGAAGGCAGAACAACACACGACGAACAACGAAGCGGCCGCCCATCCACTTCACGCTTCCCGAACATTGTCCAAGACAATGCTTGAAGATTTGGATGGGATGTTTTCGGACACTCACCATTTTGGATCTCGCTCCAAGCGACTTTCATCACAGCTGAAGACGCTTGGGGGAAGACGCTTTGCAAACGAAGGAAATCTCATACAAGAAGTTCCGACATGGCTAACCATTTTGCGGCAGAATGGTATACTCTGGATCAAAAAAAACTTATACCACGATACCAAAACTGTATTGAAATATATTAAACAAGTACATCATCAAAATGATAGGGAGAGAAAAAATAAGGTACCTTATAAATAAAACTGAAAAAATAAGGTAATAATATAAATAAAACTGAAAAAATAAGGTAATAATATAAATAAACTGATGTATATTCTTATTTTATTTTTGCATTTTGTATCAGTTTTCTTTCATTTTTTACTTAAAATCTTTGAAGTGTATATTTATTTTGTCTAAGTTTATTATCTTTTTTAACTCTTTTTTTCCTGTAACTGGGCACCCGCCGAAAACCTTTGGGTTTGGCAGGACCCTCAACTGTTTGTATTGTGAATAAAATTTGATTTGATTTGAATTAAAGGAGATTATGTAGAAACATAACTGATACATGTAGTTCTCAAATATAACCTCTTAAATAAACTATATGCGTTATTATATTTTTATTTAATAGTGCAACTTACTTTTGAGATAACCCACCTACAACTACAAGACTTAACCTATGTGGACAATTGGTAACCTTATCTAAATTTGGGAGAGGAATAGCACAAGGTTACCTTATTTTTCTCTCCCTATCATTTTGATGATGTACTTATTGTATGAATCAATATATTGATTGATTGATCATTTATTGATGATTGATTGATGATAGGCTGGACCACTCGGTGCACACAGCGCGTAACTGGGCGGCCTCGCGTGCCCGTCAACTAGCCAACGACTGGAGCATCGACCAATTCTTTCGCGTCACTCAGTCCGATGTAAACCAGGCCTTAAGCAAGCTCAAGGACTCATGGTGAGTAACCATAATAACAATAATTGTTAACCTTAATTATTAGGCTTTGTTCACATTGAATGCGTTAATGTGCAAGTGCACGCTTGTTTATGCTTGACCAAGCGCGCAGATGAGAAACAAAATGTGGAAAAAGCAATAGGAACACTCACTGAACGCATGCATTACTGGTTGCGTTCAGTGTGAGCAGCTGCCCCCCTACTGTATTATTATCTTGAAACCACCATTGAAAACAATATTGTTACCACTGTATTATTTTCTTGAAGTTATTGATAAAAACGACTTATTTTGATAAATTTTCAGACTTCGAGCCAAGTAGAGCTGTTGAGCGTAGAGAGCAGTGTTCACGTGACCGTTTGCTGTAAGATGAGAGGAAAACTTGTCTCCGAGGTGAAAGCCAACATCTCAAAACTTGAGGTACTCTTCAAGCTGATTGATTATTCAATCTAATCCCTTATTTACAGAACAAATTCTAACACTGTCTCTTATTTTAATTCCTTACTATTTTAATTTCCCTATTTTAATGTATATTGAATAAAAAACCTGTCTATCAACATTGCCACTAAGGGACGGTTTTCGAGGTCGGGATTTAGCTAAGTTCTAGACTTTAAACAGCTGGAGTCAGAAAATTGGCTTTCCGAAACGGGACGTGAATCTTCCTTTATTTTATTACTCTCTGACAATCCTTAAGCTGGGTTTACACCAAGTTATAAACAAAGGTTAATAACTAATCCTTATAGATTCTATTAGATTGAACATAACTTATCATACATGATGAACATATGTGTTTGTCAAGTTCCGTTCAATCTAATAGAATCTATAAGGATTAAGTTATTAACATTTTGTTAATAACTTTAGTGTGAACCCAGCTTTAATATCGGGGGACCGAGCTTTGCTCTGGAGTGTAAAAGCTAGAAAATTTGTAACGAAAGATTGAATTTATAGTTTATATTTATTGATTTTCTCAGTCGTTCAGTTATTTTTACAGTTATTGAGGGGGCACAACAGCTTATGCCCAAAACTGTCCCTTTTCAAATTTATTTGCACTACAGTGCAAATCAAAATCTAGGTTAAGCGCTACTATCACTCATAAAATAACAATTTATCATACTTCAAAAAACAACACATCATCAATTACAAATAGATATACTATGAATTCGATTTAGAATTACATACTACGTTTACTACAATATTTGTTAATATACTTACTCACTTACTCCGTGGTGCTACGGCCCGTTTAGGACCTTGACCTCCTCTATGATGCCTCTCCATTCCTCTCTGTCGCCAGTCCTTCTTCTCCAACCTCGGACACCCAGCCTCTCCAGCGTTTTCGTGGGCGTCCTCGTAGTCTCCTTCCTCCTAGATTTTCTCTGAAGACCTCCAGAGATTTGTTAATATACTATGTACTATTCTACACTAACAGCATCTAGTTACTGTTTTGAACTTTCTGAAGTAGACATGTTTTCTAAAAAAAGAGAAATAAACGAAAATGAGTTTTTCTTGCTGAATTTTCCTTCTCGTGAGATCAGCTGAATGATCCCACACAATCATGCACTCACTCCATTACTCAGTATCGACCGACGACAAAATTTCTAGCTGTTTTCCAAGGACGTATTTATCCTTTTAATGTCATTCAGCGTGTTATCCCAGGGTTGAGACCTAGTGCAATCGAATTTTTAAATCATAAACGTACTTTGTTCCAAATTTCGTGAGAATCGTTAAAGCCGTTTTCGAGATCCAGTCACATACAGATATATAATTATGTAAACATAAAAACATCTAACAATTCAAACAAACATATAAACATATAAACAGAAATTGCTCGTTTAATAGTATAGGATATTCAATAGTCTCTGGCGTTGAATAAACTAAACTTTTGAGTACTTCCCATTACTGGCAGCCCTGGAAAAAACACTAACTTAGATATTATATATATATATATATATATATATACTTATAACTTATATATATATATAGGACCGCCGCAAAGTAGACCCACGCTAATCCACGAAAAGCAACCCACGCCGTGGGACCATTGTAAACCATTGCTCCAGACATCTGTGTAATGATAATAATACTTACAATGAATAATTCACTTATCAGCTGATTGATTATGGATAATTCTATAGCAATGGTTTACAAAACATCCCACGGCGTGGGTTGCTTTTCGTGGATTAGCGTGGGTCTATTTTGCGGCGGGCCGTATACTGGTATAATTGGATATATTGCTATAATTAGTAGATTTAAAAATCAACCCTTCAGGGCTTCAGGTCTTTATCTTCGGGTCCTCAAGATGGTACAATCCCTGAAATATAAAAAGAATTACCCAATTTTAAACAGTTATATTTATTTAAAGAAATGGTATACACAAACCAATTTTACATCGAATTGCTCACAGAAGTATCAAGTTTATGATTATGTATTATAAGTAAAATCGAGGCACCGAGCTTCGCTCGTTATTTTTATTTATTGATAGACAGAACACAATTCTCTAAAATGATCGTGTTTATATTTTACAGCTGGCTATACGTCAGCTTATGAATTTCGGAGATGCGATATTTTGATTTTCCACAGAATCACTCGCTCACTTTTTACTATCCACAGACGATGAAAGTCTCAGCTGTTTCAGCCAAGGATGAATTATCCTTTTAATGTCGTTCAGCGAGTTTTCCCTAGGATGAGACCTAGTGCAATCGAATTTTTATATCATAAACCTACTACGGTATGTTCCAAATTTCGTGAAAAATTTCGTGAAACGTTTTCGAGATACGTTGAACATAAATAACCAGATATAAAAATATAAACAGACATACAGAAATTGCTCGCTTAATATAATAGGATAGTATTCCATGTGCCCTCCTTTTGAGGCTCGGACGACATCTAGACGGTAGCCAAATTCATCCCAGACTGTTCGCAAGATGTCTTCTCGGACTGAAGCTACTGCATCAGTTATCCTGGTTTTTAGATCCTCAATATCAAGGTCTAAGGGAGGAACAACGTTAAGATCGTGTTTATGTTCTTCTCTTAGCACTTGATATTGAGGAGCTAAAAACCAGGATAACTGATGCAGTAGCTACAGTCCGAGAAGACATCTTGCGAACAGTCTGGGATGAATTTGGCTACCGTCTAGATGTCGTCCGAGCCTCAAAAGGAGGGCACATAGAACACTTATAATACATCATCAAAAACTCGATACTTCTGTGAGTAATTGTTTGTAAAATTGGTTTGTGTACACCATTTTTTAAAATAAATATAACTATTTAAAATTTGGTCATTCTTTTTTAAACACCCGGTTTACTCTTCTACTATTGATTACTTTTTAATGATTTTATTAATTTAAAAAAGGGTATTGTCTTTAAAATAAGTTAAAAATGTTTATTAGTCAATTACATTAATCTTAGTGTTATAATATTCATAAATTCAGTTTGCGGTTGCAGAAAGTGCCAGTAGAATGCGTGGGTGTGCTGGCGATAGTGTGCCGCACATTTTGCCTCGCCAATCTGCGCATGATCTTCCCGCCTCCGCTCTACTGGAGGCAGCACGCAGAGGAGCTGCCCCAATACGCCACCAACTATGTCGAGGACTATCTAGGTCAGTGCAAATGATAGGACGGCATTGTTGCCAATTTACAGCGGTCAGTGCAAATTATGGGATTCCTTTTCTACAACCTTCTCTACCAAATTCATGATGATTCACCAAATATTCATAATGATTGCTATGTAAATCCAACAATACATCAAGGGCCGGTTTCCGAGCACGGGATTTAGCTAAGTTCTAGACTTTAAACATCTGGAGTCAGAAAATTGGCGTTCCGAAACGGGCGTAGTCGTAGTTTTTATGATAAACTTTATTTTCTCGTTTCTATAATATTATAAATCTATCATTACCTTGACGAAATGAAACATTCCTAAATAATTCAAAATAGCTAAAACTTTACACTATTCTAACTTTATTTTATTTTGTGTTAAATTTTCTAGTTTTTCGAAATTTAATTTAAACGTGGACTGCTACTATGCCCCGTTTCTGAAACCCAATTTTCTGACTCCATCTGTTTAAAGTCTAGAACTCAGCTGAATCCCGAGCTCGGAAACCGGCCCGAAGGCATCACAGATACCGGAATAACTTGAATCATAGGGCTATCTGCTATAAAAAGGAGCTATAGTGAGGTCCTTTTCCTAATAGCAGTATTTCATTAACAATGGTGTTACTATCCTTGTCCATCATATGACAAAGCAGATATTATCCATTCCCAACTGCGCACCGTTGTCTAATTGTAGACTATTTAGAAACAAGATCTACAATAGGGATGTCAATCCCGGGATCCCGGTCCATTTATGATACCTAACAATCCCGGGATTTTTCAGCGTCAATCCCGGGATTTTCGGGATTAGAAAACCTGAAATTGTGAATCGTATTTTTCCAAAAACAATTTAATATAGAATTAATCTACGGTGATGAATATGAATTTTTTAAACTAATTCATTTTTCTAAGTGTTTGACTAATTTACTCTACAGGCACATACTACAGTTGCATATACATAATACTGTATACTGTACTCTGTACTGGCTTAATAGAATTCGCATTATCAGTTCGCATAATTGGCAGAATGGTTGTTGATCGGTTGTTATGTCTCTACGTTTGTTTCTGTTTACACAGCACCACAATCAACTGTCTAGACGGCGCAATATTTGCAGTAGTGCTGATTTCATTTCCTTGTAATGCACTGATTAGAACTTTGAAAAAACTTCAGAAATCAGAAATAAACAAGCACTAACTATTCACTCTCTGTCTAATTATTCCTCTTCTCTTCCTCTATCATAAGTAGAATACCGTATCTAGTTCAAGTAAATATAGTTGGCTCTATGAAATTACATATAGTAGTGTAGTGGTTCACCTTTTGCGTTGTTTGGTCGGTATGGCGTTACGATCTTACAAAAAGTATTCCATTTTATTATTAATATTATTAATTCAAGTGATATTGATTCACTTTACAGTATTTGAAGTGATAAAAGTATGAACCTTATCCCGCCCTGATGTACCTAGGATAGAAATGCTTTAGTTCTACATAAAAAAGACTTTGATATGTGATCTTGCTTTCCTGAGTTCTCACTATCATCTGGGATAGGACAGCAAATTTAAGTTAGGACATCAAATGAAAAAGTTACTCCTAATCTTGAAAACATTTATAGAAATAGAATGTTCAATTTTAATTTTAATTCCGGAGTATTTTTTCATTCTAATATCCTCTCCCTCTATAATGAGCCCTTTTCCATGTCCACACACTGTCACTGAACATGTATTTGAGGAGGAACAATTGCAAAAATGCATGAAAATGATTTTTGCCGATCCCGGGATCAGTCCCGGGATCCCGGGATTGATATTGGATAATCCCGAAATACCGGGATTGGAAATCAGTCCAAAACATTTAATACAATGCAGTAGGTATCAGTTTCCAACTTCACAACGTTGCCTTATGGTTTGAAAAACGATCTGGCAACGTTGTGGAGCTAGAATAAAAGGATAGCGATACAGTATCTGCTTTGTGGGATGATAGATAAGGATAGCAACACCAATATTAATCAAACCTCTGTATAACGAAGTCGATTATCCCGAGAAAAAATTCGCTGCAGAGAGGTATTCGTTATTGATAGGTTGTTCTGTCAAGAAAACAGCCACGATCTTATGGATCTTGTAATATCGGCGGTAAATAAATATGGTACATAAAACATATAACCGCGAACATATAGGTAGGGTACCTATTAGACCTATATTAATATGGAAATTTGAAACTCATGCGGTTAAAAATAAAAAAAAAACATATTTTTTTTGGATATTTATAGAATGTAGGCCTAATAAGTTAGTAAACTCTCCAATTTTTCTCCAGAAATTTTGAATTGTACTATTAGTAGAGTTAAATCAAAGTACATACTCAGTAGCAATATTTTTCAACTTCATTCACCAAAGTTATTTTACTACTTTTTACAATACTATCAGATTGAACGCAAAAAACTGTAATTTTGTCAATAACTTCACTATAAAGACTATAATAACTTAACTGTCCTACTTTTTAATGTTTTATTTGAAAAAGTGAGTAATTTTCGGTTGAATTTTGTATTTGAATGAATCATCATGTTCAATAAACCACTCACATCTATTCAAACAGTCGAACATGTTGTCTGGTACACTATTTTACAGTCTTAATCCTTGCCTGATAATTTTGAAAGCTTCTAGAACTTCTTAATCTGACGGATTCTTCCCCTCAGGGTCGTGACAGCCATCATCATCTTTTTTCAGTTCAAAGAATTGAAATGTGGGACATAAGCAAGAATGGGAAAGTCCAGTCGTTCACCTGCATGGTCTACAATAATGACAAGCTCTTGGAATTCAATTTCCAGTAACTTGCATTCAATTTCCGACATGTGTTTCACCCTCTATTGACTGTCTACCACTCTATCTTCTTCCTACCTGAATTGCCATTATTTTTAGTCTATTGACCTTTCTGCTGAAACTAAAGAATTCATTGAAAATGACCGTCTGCTTCCTATACATACTACACTTTGTATGTTGAAGTCAAGAGAAAACTTTGCTGTTGAGAGGTCCGAAATTCGTTAAATAGAGGTAAATAAGCAGCAAAAACTCTAAAATGTCATGGGACCAGGTAAAACTCGTTACAGAGAGGTTCGACTGTATTTACGTTTTTGGAGAATGATAATGAATTTTGTGATTCATAAGATATAATGCATAACTTGTTCACAATTATTATATTCTTCTAACTGTCTGTTCCTTAAGATTATTGTGTTGTGTCCTGTGTATTTTTTATTCTGTCTGTGTGTTATCTATCATGTGCACTGTATATTGATGTTTTACTGGCCAGTATCCCGCAAGTGTCTAATTAACTTGACGTACTGAAATCTTGAAGAATTTAAAATAGGCCTATAACCATCATCGGTAAATTAAGAATCTATATGCAAAATTTCAAGTTAATCAGTCCAGTAGTTCAGACGTGATGATGCGTCGAACATAATTTTCCCATCCTGTACGTGTATCAGCCAATTCTTTCCTTTATTATGTATTATAAATAATAATTATATTAACTAAAAATATGTTATAATAATAATTATAACTAATATTATAAATTTGAAGAAGCTGACACTCAAATCAATATTATTTGAACATCATCAATATTTAGTGTATCATCATGAATTTAGTGATTCCTAAAATATATAATTCAAAACTTCTACTGAGTTGTGGTCGATGTTGTAGAAACGTTCCATGATGAAATAAAAACACATAGATGTTGTCAGTTTTCTACACTTTAATTTGGTAGAAAACTGACAACATCTATGTGTTTTTATTTCTTCATATATAATTCAGTTAAAATTTCATCTTTGAAGAGCTGTCATTGTAATTACCTTTAAAATTATGTGTTGTTGCCTATTATATCCGTCTCTATAAAGGATAATAATCAATAATAATTTCTCTGAGGAGTTTATTGACAAAACATACACATAATTATTATAATATACATACAAAAGTTGCTAATAATAAATTTAGTTCTAATTATGATACCCCACTATAGTAATATGTGTCGGGGTGATCATAATATTCTTTTCTAAAACTTGTATAAAAATTTAGTTGGTAATCTATGTAATATAAAAGCGAAATGGCACTCACTCACTTACTGATTGACTGACTCACTCACTCACTCGCAGAACTAAAAATCTACCGGACCAAAAACGTTCAAATTTGGTAGGTATGTTCAGTTGGCCCTTTAGAGGCGCACTAAGGAATCTTTTGGCAATATTCCAACTCTAAGGTTGTTTTTAAGGGTTTAAAGTTCGTCTTTTAGCATGTATATTCTTCTTCTCCCAATCTCTTAATTATAATTGAAATTTCCATATCATATGTTACTATAGAACTATAATCTAGATAGAGTACCTCTTCGAAACAGTTGTTAACTGGCAACTAAATTAATAATTTTGTCAGGTTGGCATTAAGTTGAGTTGAGTTGACTTTGTTAGGTTGGTACCAAGTTGAAGATTGAAATTCATTTATCGCGGAAAAATTGATTGGGCACTGCTACTTCAATCAGAGCTATTCCTGGGAATATCATATTACTAGCCGTCAGGCTCGCTTCGCTCGCCATATCCGTTTAGCCAGACATTTAGTCTGGACCCCCGACTGGATCGTCCTAACATATGATAAAAATACTCAAATGAAAATGCATTTTTCATTTTTCGCTTCGCTCGCCTGCTGATCTCATTCTTGGACGATCCAGTCGGGGGTCCAGGGGCGGAGCCCTGGACGGATATGGCGGGCAAAGCGAGCCTGACGGCTAGTTTTAGTTATAAAGGTTAGTTAGGAAAACATTGCCTCTGTTTCTAAAATAATTATTTGTGTTTTGTAAGATGAATTTTGTATGGTGTGTTTCCGCTCTGTATATTTAGGTTTTGTGACAAGCTCAGGTAAATGTTAACTCTACTTGCTTATCTTACTTACTCACTTTACTTCACTTTACTTGTTTTGTTGCAGAAGTGGTAATGCGTCCAGTATTTCTGGCGTCTAGTCCGTTCTCAGTGCAAGTTCAGCAGAATGTGGCAGGACTTGTGTTGCATATCATGTGCGAGGCATGGCTGGATCACATCACCACACATCGAATCAAATTCAGGTACTCATTGACATTTTTTAGCCAATAAGTTTCAAAAAATTACCGTTTGAGATAGTCACTTAGTTAGATGCAGAATATTGAGTTCTATACGGAGCCAGAATGGTATAACTCAAAAATGATCAGAGGTTTAGTTATAAAGACTTATATTTTTCTAGTTTTAACCAAACATTTATGTTTTATCCGGACCATGTTGGATTTCAAGTTGCAGCGGTTTGGTATCCTAGTAAAGGAGAAAGAATTTGGAATCAGACTGTTTCAGTTAGAGTTGTAACAGTCTGGTTCTTCTGCAGCTGATCGTTATTGAGCCATAGTGTTTCATTTCAAGTTATATCTGTATATTATACAGAAGTCAATCGAAGTTTCAAATATGAGCAAGGAAAGTTGTGTGAGTGTACCACACCAGATTTTTTTTAGTCTATTGACCTTTCTGCTGAAACTAAAGAACTCCTTGAAAATGACCGTCTGCTTCCTATATACACTACACTTTGTATGTTGAAGTCAAGAGAAAACTTTGCTGTTGAGAGGTCCGAAATTCGTTAAATAGAGGTAAATAAGCAGCAAAAACTCTAAAATGTCATGGGACCAGGTAAAAATTCGTTGTGTAGAGGATTTCGTTAAGTGGAGGTTCGTTATAGAGAGGTTCGACTGTATTTACGTTTTTGGAGAATGTTAATGAATTTTGTGATTCATAAGATATAATGCATAACTTGTTCACAATTATTATATTCTTCTAACTGTCTGTTCCTTAAGATTATTGTGTTGTGTTCTGTGTATTTTTAATTCTGTCTGTGTGTTATCTATCATGTGCACTGTATATTCATGTTTTACTGGCCAGTATCCCGCAAGGGTCTAATTAACTTGACGTACTGAAATCTTGAAGAATTGAAAATAGGCCTATAACCATCCTCGGTAAATTAAGAATCTATTAGCAAAATGTCAAGTTAATCAGTCCAGTAGTTCAGACGTGATGATGCGTCGAACATAATTTTCCCATCCTGTACGTGTATCAGCCAATTCCTTCCTTTATTATTTATTATAAATCATAATTATATTAACTAAAATATATTATAATAATAATTATAACTAATATTATAAATTTGAAGAAGCTGACACTCAAATCAATATTATTTGAACATCATCAATATTTAGTGTATCATCATGAATTTAGTGATTCCTAAAATATATAATTCAGTTAAAATTTCATCTTTGAAGAGCTGTCATTGTAATTACCTTTAAAATAATGTGTTGTTGCCTATTATATCCGTCTCTATAAAGGATAATAATCAATAATAATTTCTCTGAGGAGTTTATTGACAAAACATACACATAATTATTATAATATACATACAAAAGTTGCTAATAATAAATTTAGTTCTAATTATGATACCCCACTATAGTAATATGTGTCGGGTTGATCATAATATTCTTTTCTAAAACTTGTATAAAAATTAGTTGGTAATCTATATAATATAAAAGCGAAATGGCACTCACTCACTGACTGATTGACTGACTCACTCACTCACTCGCAGAACTAAAAATCTACCGGACCAAAAACGTTCAAATTTGGTAGGTATGTTCAGTTGACCCTTTAGAGGCGCACTAAGAAATCTTTTGGCAATATTTAAACTCTAAGGGTGGTTTTTAAAACTTTAAAGTTCGTCTTTTAGCATGTATATTCTTCTTATTCCAATCTCTTAATTATAATTGAAAAATGTCCATATCATATGTTAATATAGAACTATAATCTAGAGAGAGTACCTCTTCGAAACAGTTGTTAACTGGTAACTAAATTAATAATTTTGTCAGGTTGGCATTAAGTTGAGTTGAGTTGACTTTGTTAGGTTGGCACCAAGTTGAAGATTGAAATTCATTTATCGCGGAAAAATTGATTGGGCACTGCTACTTCAATCAGAGCTATTCCTGGGAATATTATATTACTAGCCGTCAGGCTCGCTTCGCTCGCCATATCCGTTTAGCCAGACGTTTAGTCTGGACCCCCGACTAGATCGTCCTAACATATGATAAAAATACTCAAATGAAAAATGCATTTTTCATTTTTCGCTTCGCTCGCCTGCTGATCTCATTCTTGGACGATCCAGTCGGGGGTCCAGGGGGCGGAGCCCTGGACGGATATGGCGGGCAAAGCGAGCCTGACGGCTAGTTTTAGTTATAAAGGTTAGTTAGGAAAACATTGCCTCTGTTTCTAAAATAATTAGTTGTGTTTTGTAAGATAAATTTTGTATGTTGTGTTCCGCTCTGTATATTTAGGTTTTGTGACAAGCTCAGGTAAATGTTAACTCTACTTGCTTACCTTACTTACTCACTTTACTTCACTTTACTTGTTTTGTTGCAGAAGTGGTGATGCGTCCAGTATTTCTGGCGTCTAGTCCGTTCTCAGTGCAAGTTCAGCAGAATGTGGCAGGACTTGTGTTGCATATCATGTGCGAGGCATGGCTGGATCACATCACCACACATCGAATCAAATTCAGGTACTCATTGACATTTTTTAGCCAATAAGTTTCAAAAAAGTCATCTTCACTATTATTATTCTATAACTAGCAGGTAACCCGTGATCCGCAAGGGTCTATTTCAAAACTTGACAAACTGAAAACTTAACCGAGTGGATTCTTAAAGATTTTGAATTAGGCCAAGAACCATCCTCGGTTAATGAAGAATCTATATGCAAGATTTAAAGTTAATTTCAGTCCAGTTGTTTAGACGTGATGATGCGTCAATCATAATTTTTCTATCCCATACGTGTATAAGCCAGTTCTTTCCTTTATTATAGTATTATTGACCGAGCGAAGTGAGGTCTTAGATTCAAGTCGACGGTTTGGCATTTCTCTTGATGTTTAAATGTTGCGCATTTACGGCGAAACGCGGTAATAGATTTTCATGAAATTTGACAGGTATGTTCCTTTTTAAATTGCGCGTCGACGTATATACAAGGTTTTTCGAAATTTTGCATTCCAAGGATAATATAAAAGGAAAAAGGAGCCTCCTTCATACGCCAATATTACCGTAAAAATCAGAATATCGAATTACCTATATAAATAAAAATCGAGCCTCAAATTTTTACGTTCAATAACTTCTTTTATGTGTACATAGAATTTGATGATTTTTTTTTAGTTGTGTTCGTTATGTTCAGGACCAGGTTTATGGCTTATCAAATTTAAAATCCAACTTCAGGTCCTTTCCTACGGTCCTTCAAAGTTTACATGTAATCCTTATGGGAGAAGATTTGTGAGCAGGCCACACACAGAAATAAAAATCAGCTGTTATAATCATTGCGTCATACAACAGCCGTCAGTAGATAGCAGACAATAGTGTGTGCTGCTCCATAACCACTCATGTATTTTATTCTAAACGCCCAGACTAAAAACCAAATGACTGTTATGTGTGTAGCCATCCAGCAGTGCGGCCTTAGGTTAAAGACATTGCTTTGTTTCGAATAATTGCTTCGCTTTGAATAATTGAATAGTTGACTATTATTCATCATAATCAGCTGTCTAGTGGACTATAATACTACCCGTTCAAAAACATCGAACATCTTGAAAATATATCTTTCCATCATCGTTAGTAAACAGTTGACTATAATACTACCCGTCAAAAGTATCGAACATCTTGAAAATTATTGTATCTTTCCATCAACGTTGTAGACAGTTGCAGCCAGACCTGATAACAGCACTCACACTCACATTCTGGGACGACACGTCACGGTACGATAGGACAGAAAGCTTCATTATGTTTATTTAGGATTTTTTCTAAACATTTTAAATTGATAAATTATTTATTAATTTTTGAGAAAACATAACAACAGGTCAATGTAACTTACTGAGCGCGAGGTCTACTGTTCACAGAACTACTAGTTATAGTATAGATACCATAAGTTCTTCAACTTGGTACTAACATAATAAAGTGAAAGAACTCAATTCTTGTTTAGAAACCTTCCTCAACTTAATGCCAACCTGACAAAATTGTACTGGTTATTAATTTTAGTTACCAATTTCAACCATCTGTTTTGAAGGGGTAGTCTCTCTAAATTATAGTTCTAACATATGGTATTTACATCTCAAATTATGAATGAAATTTGAACATTAATTCTGAAAAATCTAGAAGAAAAATTGAAATTTGGGCTTCGAGGTGCACGAGACCTAGTATCCATGTGCAACATTTGGAGATCTAAATCATTCCCGTTTCTCCGGTATGCAATCCCATAGCCATATCTACTATAGATAGAATAAATGGCTGTATCAGCTACCGTCTATAGAAGGCATTGACAAGACAGAGGATCGGCAACGTTGGTCTCCTATCTTTCTCCACTGCCATTATAACATGGACCTCACTGTAGTGGGACATTCTGTATAAGAATTTATATTATTCTGTTGGTAAATTCTGTTTAATTCAATTGATTGATGTTATAGTGAATGGGGTGCCCTGCAGCTGTTAACCGATTTTGGGGCAGTGCCCACATGGGTGCTGGAGAGGGTGACCGGTCTACAACCGGAAGTGCGCAGACATCTGCTAAATCAGGACATTCTGCGCAGGTGCGAGGGAGTGGGGAGGCTGCTACTGCGCAGGCCTGGCGAGAACATCGCTATGGACAAGTTGCCCTCGCGCAAGATGCAACAAGGTTAGGTTAGGTTAGGTTAGGTAGAATAGAAAAGAATCATCACTTTCATCTTCTAATGTTTGGTACAGAAACTTTCAATATTAAACTATAGTTGATTCATTGAAAGGAGTGCCAACAATAACATAAGGGTGTGATCATATTATACAGGGTGTTTACGAACTCTAGGGCATTGTTCCTGGGTAAAAACATATCTGAATATCATATTATCATTGGCGTTACCAGCAAACTAAGTAGTTTGAGCGATGGCAACGAGTAATCAGTCGGCTATAATATTATTAGTGGCTTGAGATTCAGTCGAAAATAGAAAAAATATAATAAAGAAAAAAAAACATATGGAATGTATGAAAAACTAGAAAAAAAATAAAATTTCAATCCGAAAAGAAGAAGTACTAAGAGTGAATACTAAGAGAGCAGAAAAACTAGAATGAATTCATAATAATTTAAAAACTCAAAAGGAAAGAGATGATTCATGTAATCATTTATGACAACTAGATACAACGCTAGAAAATTATGATAATTTTTCAAAATCATAAAACGAAATGGCGGACATTTAAAATTTTGTTTCTCAAATAACTCAGGAACCGTTGTATTACAAAAACTTCACAATAATAACTTTTTTAGTAAATTTAATTACCTATCGATTGGTACCATATGGGATCAATATTGGACCAATATTAACTGAGATATGGCAGCTTTAGTGGTTGCTGACCCACCTTTAGAGGGTTATGTAACGTTATTTATTGTTTGAAGACCTAAAATCGCTTACAATTAACATGCAATGCAAATAGAGATTGTTGCATCATTGAGGCGACTCTATCAGCATGCCTTGGTTTGCACTGTACAAACTTTCAGTGGTCACCTATTACAAAGGCTGCCATATCTCAGTTAATATTGGTGCAATTTTGAAAAATCTGGTGCCAATCGATAGGCAGTTTTCTTTCAAAATTGCACCAATATTAATGATATATGGCAGCCAGCAAGTGCAAGCGTTCAGTGAATGTTCCTATTGCTTTTCCAGATTTTGTTTCTCATCTGCGCGCATGGTCATGCATGCACTTGCACATATATGCATCCAAGTCTGGAAAGAAAAAAAAAAATCTGGAAAGAGCAATAGGAACATTCACACTGAACGCTTGCACTTGCTGGTTGCGTTCAGTGTAAGCAGCTACATGCATGCTACATGCAATTTATATATATAATATATATATATATATCTATATATATATATATATAGATATAAATTAATCGTCTGTTTGTTGTTTGTACCCTATAGACTATATATTTGTACATATGTTTGTACCCTATATAATTATATGTGAATATTGGGGATGGTTTCTGACCAGAAATTTCAATAGGGGGGCTAATAATAATTAAACAATTATTGACCGAGCAAAGTGAGGTCTATAAGATTCAAGTCGACGGTTTTGCATTTCTCTCAATGTTTATATGTTGCGCATTTACGGCGAAACGCGGTAATAGATTTTCATGAAATTTGACAGGTATGTTCCTTTTTTAATGCGCGTCGACGTATATACAGTTTTTGAAATTTTGCATTTCAAGGATAATATAAAGGGAAAAGGAGCCTCCTTCATACGCCAATATTAGAGTAAAAATCGACTATAGAATTATTCATCATAAATCAGCTGACAAGTGATTACACAGATGTGTGGAAAGCCAGCCTATTGCTGTATTTCATAAGGTCTATAGTTTCAATCAGTACTTGTGGCTGAGAATACTGCGTGAGGTCTACTGTTCACAGAACTACTAGTGATTATTTATCAATCCATTTTACAAACCTATTTTTTCGAAATTTCCGGCCGAGTGGTTACCTATGATTTAACATCCAAAGTTACCAGCTGTATAATAAAAACGTCAACCTGTGATAAAATTTATGCACTGGTATCAAACGGTAGTTTAGAGTTGAAGTTACTGTAGTTGATTGTCTTTATCATTCACACCAATAGATATTATTAAATTTAACTTTCAAGGTTTGTTGACCTGTAGATCCTAGAGCTTGTTC
>NC_052504.1:194524-355948 GCF_014356525.2 Nilaparvata lugens
ATTCTCTCATGTGCATTCAAGTTAGCCTTTGTAATAAACCTTTTATTACAAATTGAACATTCAAAGGGTTTTTCCCACGGAGTGAATTCTCTCATGTGCATTCAAGTTAGCCTTTGTAATAAACCTTTTATTACAAATGGAACATTCAAAGGGTTTTTCCCCGGAGTGAATTCTCTCATGTGCATTCAAGTTAGCCTTTGTAATAAACCTTTTATTACAAATGGAACATTCAAAGGGTTTTCCCCGGAGTGGATTCTCTCATGTCTTTTTAAATTCCTTTTGCAAGAGAATGCTTCAGTGTAGACCAATACATTTATGGGGGTTTTTACCAGAGTGCGTTCTCTTATGCCTATTCAAATATTGCTTTAGATTAAACTTTTTATTACAAATTGAACATTCATAGGGTCTTTCTCCGGAGTGGATTCTCTCATGTAAATTCAAATCTTATTCAGAAGAGAGTGCTTTATTACAAACTGAACATTTATAAACATGTAGTATGTAGTAAAACATACATTAAGAAGCGTTTTATTACTCAAGATAATTTTAACTATTTCAGACAGTTATTGACTACCGCAGAATGGTCTGATATTTATACCAAAGATGTAAATAGTGTTGTTAGAAACTTCTTATATATTCTTACAAAGTATTTCAATGTTAGCTGTCCATACATAAATGTCGTTAGAAATTTAAATGGTAAGAAGAAAGCATCTGTGATAAACTGGTTTACTCCTGAACTTGATAGTATGCTTAAACTACTTCTTGTGATATATAACAAATGGAAGAGCTCTAATAACCTTGAGTATAAAATTATGTTCAAGAATTTAAAGATAAAATACAAGCAAGGGATCTCTAGGGCAAAACTTGTAGCTAATGGTAAATTTACAGCTGAGGCAAAAAATCAATGCAAGGCAGCCTGGCAAATTGTCAAAAATGAAGGTAATCTGGTAAATTCAACAAAGCAGGTCATTCCAATCTCTCCTGAGCAGTTTAATAATTTTTTTGGTAATGTGTCATGTGCTACTGGTAATATTCAAACAAATAGTAATAGTACAAATGATGTAGATTTCTCTGATCTCTTAAATAATAGTATCAATAGAAATCTGAATAACCAAAATTTTAAATTTAAGAAGGTTGATGAAACAATCATTAGTCTATTATAAATAGAATGAGTCACTCAAAATGAGTATGTGTATTGTATGTCAAATATTTGTTGAAAATGTAGTGATGTTTTTATATCTGAACTGACTTATATTGTAAATTATATACTGAGTGAAGGAGTTTTTCCTGATTTCTAAAAGTTACCAAAGTTACACCTGTTTATAAGAAGGGGGATCCTAATGAACCCCAGAACTATAGACCAATTGCAATTGTACCTATACTAAGTAAAATCATTGAGACATGTATTGTAATTCAACTTAATGAATATTTTGTTAACAACCAGCTGTTCTATCCTTCTCAGTATGGCTTTAGACCGAATCATAGTACTATTGATGCAGTTGAAAAACTTGTTGAATATGTTTTGAATGGTTTTGAACTCAAGCAACCAGTTGGATCTTTACTATTGGACTTAAGCAAGGCATTCGACTGTGTCACTCACTCTATACTCTGCAAAAAACTTGAAAAGTATGGTATTAAAGATAAGGAGCTCATGCTGATCAAGAGTTATTTGAAAAATAGAAAACAAATGGTTAGCTTGAATAGCGCAAACTCAAATTTCCTTGATGTAAATGTGGGGGTTCCTCAAGGATCAGTTCTTGGCCCTTTTCTGTTTCTAGTCTTTGTAAATGATTTTAGTAAAAATGTTTCTGTCTTTTCAATAGTATATGCAGATGATACTACTCTGGTACATAAGGACGTTGATATAAAAACTGTTCAGGATATGCTTGGAAGGGCTATGGATGAGTCTAAGGTATGGTTCAATGCCAACTTACTTAAGGTAAATGAGAGCAAAACAGAACAAATAATATTTTCTCTCAACAATGTAAGTACTGGTAACCTGAATCTGAATGATGATGTTTTCAAGCCTGTAAAGTTACTAGGAATGTACTTAGATAGTAAACTCAGCTGGGAGTATCACCTAGTGAATTTATGTAAAAAGCTTTCTAGAGTAACATTTCTCTTACGAAGACTGAAATATTGTGTAAACCTTGATGTAATTAAATGATTTACTTTGGTCTCTTCCATTCACACTTGATTTATGGAGTAAAACTGTGGGGCAACTCATCTTCTTCAAAAAAAGCATTTATATGGCAAAAGAAAGCACTTGAAATACAATGAATCTTGTAGAGGAATTTTTGTAGAACACAAAATTATGACCTTGCCTGTCTGTATATATATTATAATTTAATCTCAGTAAAGAAAAATCTGTCTAATTTTGATAAAAATATTTCTATACATTCACACTACACTAGACATAGGGATGATATAACTAGACCTACAGTTAGATTGACTAAAACTCTAAAAAGTCATAAGTACCTACAAATTCGCATGTTTAATTTACTACCAGATAATGTTAAGCAGTTACCTTTTAAAATGTTTTGTATTTCTGTTGATAAATGGCTCAAGTCTGAAGCTTTGTATTCTGTTAATGAGTACCTGGAATATTTCAATGCATATGTGTAATTTTGTTCGTTTCTATAGTCCAACTCGTGATATTTTACTACAATATTTCAACTTCGGTGATTCCTTCACAGTCTAAGAAACTACTACAAGGTTTTCGAGGAGAACACTATATATATAATGACAGGTGATATTAACCTGGACCTCATTGATAATAATACAATTTATGAACGCGACGAGTATCTTAATTTTTTAGTTGGGAGCGGTTTTGTTAACTGTATCAATTCTCCCACAAGGGTCTCTCCTACAATTAGTTCTTGTCTCGATCATGCGTTTGTAAGACCGATGGAAGCTACTGTCATTAGAGCAGCCATACTCACGTCTCATATTACTGATCATTACGCAACTGTTATTGGCCTACAGTACCCTCCGGCAAACAGGGACCCGGCTCTTCTGCTTAATATCTCTCCATTCCACAAGATCAATTTTAGAATTTTTGCTAACAAAATAAGAAATGAAACATGGCAAACTGTAATCAATGAATATGATACCAATAAAAGTTCTGATAACTTTATGGAAATAGTTGAAAAAAATCTAAATGAAGCAAAATACACACCAATTAATCCTACTAGTAGAACAAGAGTCATAAAACCGTGGATAACTCCTACTCTTGTACGTTCAATACGCGAGAGAGACAGATTGGGGAAACGATTGAAGAATGAACCCTTCAACAGTCTTGAAAATACATTATAAAAATTACCGGAACAAACTTACTAATTTAATCCATGCAACCAAAAAACTATACTATAGTAACCTTATAGCTGAGAATACAAATAACCCCAAAAAATTATGGAGAGTAGTAAATGAACTGGCAGGAAGACAAAGAAAAACTAATAATTTTCCAATTTCAGATTTTACCCAGAATTACAATAATATGGATAGCATTAAGCAAGTGACAGACAATTTCAATAACTATTACTCCAAGGTAGGGTATAATCTAGCTGCAGCTCTGAATTCAGGTGGTGAAAGGATTGTAGCAGATGAAGATTTTTTCCAATCCAAATACTTTCTTTTTCCAAGCTGTAACAGAGGCGGAAATTACTTCAATAATCCTTTCTATGAAGGGTGACTCTGTCCCTGGATTTGATGGTGTTGCAGCGTCCCTAGTTAAGAATAATGTTGAATACTTTTTTAATGTTGAATACATTGAAAACCTTTAGCTCACATAATCAACAATAGCATGAGACAAGGCGTTTTTCCAAGGGCCCTGAAAGTAGCAACTGTCATTCCCATACTCAAGGGTGGAGATAAGAATGCATACCCGAATTTCAGACCTATATCACTCCTTTCTGTTTTCTCTAAAATATTGGAAAGGGTGGTGAGGGTACAGCTAAGTAACTTTCTTGAAGCTCACAAAATTATAGCTCCAGAGCAGTATGGATTCAGGGAGGGGGTTGGTGTTAATGAGACCTTATTTGACTTTGCAACATCTGCCTTCAATAGTTTGTCTCATGGCAACTGCCTGGTCGCTGCTTTCCTTGATCTGGCGAAAGCGTTTGACTCCATTGATAGAAGAGCACTGTTCAAGAAGCTGGAGCATGTCAGGGTACGTGGCATTCCCCTGGATTGGTTCACAGATTACCTCACTAACCGCAAACAGGTGGTTAGAGTGTTGAACATTGAAAGCTCCATGACTACTGTAGACTACGGGGTGGTACAGGGCAGCACACTCGGGCCCCCTTCTGTTTCTTATTTATAGGCTATAAATAACATAGTGAAGGTAGAATCCAGGGGGAAAATGTTCCTTTTTACAGACGATGCAGCTGTACTGTTTGAAGGCAAAACATGGAATGGTGCTTATAGGAGAGCTAATGAGGGCCTTAATACCCTGAAAAAATGGTTTGATCAAAACTCCTTGACCTTAAATACAAACAAAACAAAAGTAATGCCTCTGCAACTCAGTACCGGTAATCATAATGCTAATATAAGGGATGGATTGTCTATTGTTATTCATACATGTCCGGATCTTACTACATGCAATTGTCAGGAGCTGGAGCAGGTCTCTGAGTATAGATACCTTGGTGTATACTTTGATAAGAATCTAAGATGGGATAAGCACACAACGCACCTAAAGCAAAAGCTCAGAAAAAATATATATTTATTTAAAAAGTTAAACTCCCTGCTAGATCCTTTTATTATAAGATTGGCATACTTTGCTTATGTTCAGGCACTGCTCCACAGTGGTATTGTTGTATGGGGGGGGGGTGCCTTTATGAACGTCTTGAAGCCGCTGCTGATTGTGCAGAAGGCAGTTATCAAGGCTGCGACAGGCCATCCAAGACGTTATCCTACTGATCAGCTTTTCATGGAGTTTCAGGTTTTGGATATTCGACAGCTTTTTATCAAGACACTACTTGTGCATACGCATAAAAGAAGGGAAAGTTTAAATATAATTTTATCAAATCATGACCATTTCACACGTGCCTCTAGCATTAGCAACATAAGGATGCCTAGATTGTGGAGTCTGGCCTCATCCCGATGCCCCTATTATATTGCTCATCGCTTGTGTTGCAACATGCCTGTTCAGTTGTCAATCTTTAACACATACAGTAATGCCGCGTACAAGAAAATTTTGCTCTCTTGGCTGTTCCAACAGAGTAGAGAAACATCGGAGATGTTATTGCGATCTGCTTAGTGCTTACCATTTCTAGAAGGTTTTTTGAAAATAATAATCTGTTTTTAATTTGCTATGTCCGTCTCTGGCATGTGCTTGCCTGGCGGCCCTGATGGATGATCCTCGACCCAAATTAAATCTTTTCTATTCTGTACTTTCTTCTTACTATCTCTCTCTTTCTATCTATATGTCTCCCTTTTACTCTCTCTTTCTTTCCCCTTCTTCCATTTTTTTTCTCTCTCTCTTCCATGTTAGTTTTTCCTCTTGTTTCCTCCTCTGGATTGAAATGAATATATAAAGTGATTCGGACTCTTCTTCGCACACAGGCATCATAGCCCATGTGAAGAAAATTTCCTATATTGCTTTCTATAATTTTTTGTAATGTGTATTTATAAAGAGGAATAGATTGATTTGATTTTAAGAAGTGAGGTCTTCAGATCTCAGGCAGTCATCAACTACTGTAACTGTAGCAAGGGGGTCCTCAATAGTATCCACCACCTCTCTAAGCTTGAATACAGACATGCCATACACATCAGGCTCATTCATGATTAGCCTAATTTAAAAAATATTTATAAATAAATGTCACTAACCTTACTTTTAAGGTTATGACAGGCAACCACTTGAAAATTAATATTTTCACAGCAAAGATAGGCTCCTACTAAATGATATGAATGACACTATAGTCCAGGCGCTGGCTTACATTGAGCATGCATGAGAGAGGCAGAGAATTTGACTTCGGATTATTGTTAGGGGGTCTTTAGTGTATATGAAACTCGATGTCGTCACGTCCCAGGGTGGTCGACAGCTTGGGGGGGGAGGGAGGTGAGTTGTAAAAAACGTGCGCTTATAAAATCGCCTGTCCTGCAGTTACTATTCATAGTATATCTTTAATTTTTTTCTCAATATTATGTACACATAACTGGCTTTCAATGTGGTCCTCTACATTTTTGCGATAAACCGCATAGTTTTTCCGTAAAAAAATAAAATATCTTGAAAAATGTATTTTTTTATTATGGACTTTTTGTTATTTCTCGAATATTCAAGTCATTAGCCGACTTAGAGGAAAAAGCTCCCAATAAACGTTGTAGGCCGTTTCTTCTTGAATCCAATGATATATATAGTTTGGGGGTTTCGATCATAGATGCGGCAGTGGGAGGGGGATAAGTAGCACTGTTACGCTGCGGCGCGGTCCTCCCCCATGATTAATGCGCGTAATGGCCTGTCTATCGCATCGCTCCTACTAGTCTATGCATGCAAATTATGTATTTCAGGAACGCTATCTTATGTATTTTCGGTCGCTGAACACGATTTTTCAACTCTCAAGTCTCAATAATTGATAATTCTCATCATAATATACTAATTATGGTCAAAATTTCAATCTTCATCTCATTATGCAAGGAAACTAAGAAATGACTGTTTGAAATAAACGAAACTTGGGTTTCAAGAAATATATTAGGATAGAATAATGATAATATTTATATGTTTTCATGTTCTATTATTTTTATCTCAAATCAATTTATTGTGATGCGCTGCTTCACGCTGCTGACTCTGCTGCTTCTAATATGTTCACTACCTTTGTTTGATTTTAGACCATATATACATGAAAAGCTATGTCCACCTGTATCACTCCATCCTTATTAAGAATTTTCATAACTCTTCTCATCACAAAGTTTCCATAATCTTGCAGCGTATTGAAGTTTTGAAAAGTGAAGTAGGAGTTGAATTCAGGAGAGCCATGTCATCATTATGCGACTTTGTCAACGATATTTAGGGATTTAGTCAAATCCAAAACTAGTTTCACTTACAATTTCATGGGCCAAGTGAGATTAAGAGTTTGTTTTTCAAATATCCATCAGATGTTGATGTTATTGTAGAAATGCATGCTGCACTAAAACTTCAATGCTGAATTATCTTTAAACAGCTACCTAGTAAAAATACAGAGATCAGAATGATCTTTTTGTTCTAGAATTAACTAAGACTAGGATTTTTGTTTGATTGCATCGTGGAGAATGAAAGAACTCGGTTTCTTTTTATAGGTGAGAATACACTTTTACAATTTGCCACAACTATGTTCAGATAACAATCGTTGGAGACCGAATAACTATTTATTTCTTTACGTTCAAAAGAGAATCACACACTTCTTCACTTGCTTCCAGACCATTGATAACATTATGCAGATTCTGTTGTCCATCAGAGTCTTGAAGAAAAATGTAATGTTCTCTTGAGAAGGTTATGCTTCTGGAAATCATTATCATCTCTCATTATTCTTGTTTTACTTCATTCGATGACTTTCTTCACAATCTCCATAATGATATCCATAATGATGTCAACATACTTGAACAGAATATCTTTGATGGAAGATTTATTTATATAGTAGCAGCCATTTTAGGAAAGCCTTTGAAGAACTGGCTATTCCAATCACTCAGTTTTGGATGATCGAATGAGGGTTTGCTCCAAAGCATGATCGGGTTGTCACATTTATTAAAATTTTCAAGGTTTCATTTGACAGAGAGTCGATGTATTGACTGTATAGATTTAATGTTTCCTTATTGGAAATTATTTTCTACTTCTATGGGTATTTTTTTATATTTTCTGGATGTAACACAGACTCCATAACATAGTTTCTGTGATTGAATGAAAAAAGTATGGTATCTTTTCTCGTACAGTTTCTATGTGCAATACCAGAGTCCTTCCTTATGAGCATGAATACAATTTAAGATCATTTAAACTATCTTACAATAATCAGTCATAAATTTCAAGTATTCATTGATTTTACATTGTTATTCTAAAAAAACTCCACAAATAGCTCCTGACTTCTTTCAAATATACTTTGACAATCTCTCATATTTGAACCGTTCATGAGTCCTTGTAGTTGTTTCATTGAATTGATTGCTTGCTCTCACACCTTAATTATACTGATCTCCCCTCAATAGATTTCCAACAGTATTCCCTCCAAATATTTCAAATTCAACAAAGATATCTCCCATTCCACTTTCATTCAAGTACCACCCCCAGAACATTCAGTCAAACTCAGCCAGATGAAAAGCATCTATTCGCGTAGATATAAGTTACAGAAATCAGTTCATAAAGCTGCGTTTACACCGAAGTTATTAACAAAATGTTAATAACTTAATCTTCTATTAGATTTCTATTAGATTCTATTAGATTTAACGGAACTTGGCAAACACATATGATGGACATATCATGATGCGTGTAAACGCAGCTTTAGAGTTGTATTTCCTTTGTAATCAAATATTCAGTCATATCACATGAGAGTGATTGGCATTATTTGTGCTTCAACTGTAAATGTATATTAAGAAAATATTTTACTCCTGTTAGACGGTGTTCTGTATAGGGTAGCCTATATTATTTGTTTAACTTACTCCATTACTTGACTTCCGCAATTCCAAAGTGATCATTGAACTAAATCGAATAATTATTCTATCTTAATGGAATATCAGTTTTTTATCGACTGAGAAACACATATAGGATTATCATTACACAAGATGAGAACACAAGATGGTTATCATTACAATGTAATCATAAATAATGATAATGAAATGAAGTTTGTAATTTTGACCGTAATTAGTATATTATGATGAGAATTATCAATTATTGAGACTTAAGAGTTGAAAAATCGTGTTCAGCGACCGAAAATACATAAGATAGCGTTCCTGAAATACATAATTTGCATGCATAGACTAGTAGGAGCGATGCGATAGACAGGCCATTACGCGCATTAATCATGGGGGAGGACCGCGCCGCAGCGTAACAGTGCTACTTATCCCCCTCCCTCTGCCGCATCTATGATCGAAACCCCCAAACTATATATATCATTGGATTCAAGAAGAAACGGCCTACAACGTTTATTGGGAGCTTTTTCCTCTAAGTCGGCTAATGACTTGAATATTCGATAAATAACAAAAAGTCCATAATAAAAAAATACATTTTTCGAGATATTTTATTTTTTTACGGAAAAACTATGCGGTTTATCGCAAAAATGTAGAGGACCACATTGAAAGCCAGTTATGTGTACATAATATTGAGAAAAAAATTAAAGATATACTATGAATAGTAACTGCAGGACAGGCGATTTTATAAGCGCACGTTTTTTACAACTCACCCCCCTCCCCCCCAAGCTGTCGACCACCCTGGGACGTGACGACATCGAGTTTCATATACACTAAAGACCCCCTAACAATAATCCGAAGTCAAATTCTCTGCCTCTCTCATGCATGCTCAATGTAAGCCAGCGCCTGGACTACTAGAATACATGTGAACTAATTTTTGATAACTTTGTATATTTAATTATCTAAATGCTTGCCATCTCTGTCCATTAATTATTGTTATTGTTGCAAGCATCAGTGCTAAAGTGCGAGATAAATTACTTTTAACACGGCTCTTTCTCGAAGACGGAGAGGTCCGATGCTCTATCCTCCACTAATCACTCCCACTACCTAGCAGCATTCTCCTTCTTTTGTGTCTGTGTGAGAGAGCTTTGCAACGCGACGCACCTACACTCCTCTTCAAGCTATTGCTGGCAATGTTCCAAGTAGTGTACTGGTCAGCAGGTATATTGGTTTGTGTATGTCACAGAGATGTTTTCATCACAATAACATGAAGAAAAATGACACGGCGCATCCAATTGTGCGCAGGATGTCCGTCTGTGTCTACGCTACAAACTGTGGAGGGAGAAATGGGTTTCTCCTCTTCATGTTAAATGTAATTTATCTCACACTAGAGTGCTTCGCCATTGCATTGAGTCGACTAAATAATATCGATTATCGAATACCTATGTAGAGTCGACTCTTTCACGATATCGATCTAATATGAATATGGGAACTTTTTTCAGTAGTCGTCTCAAGTTTATAGAGGGAAAAGTTTGAAAAGTAATTTTGCCAGCAGTTCTGTTTAGGGTAGTAAGCAGGTAAACATATCAAGACTCCCCACGCCTACACCATGTTCTCAGGTGGTTCAAATATACCATATTTTGATTTCTCGCATATATCTCGGAAAAAGTTTGAAAAGTAATTTTGCCAGCAGTTCTGTTTAGTGTAGTAAGGGGTTGGACATTGTCACCTGGTCATATGGGACATATATATGAATCATATATTTATCTCATATTGATCAGGATTTTAGAGTTTTAAATTGTAAAAGTTTAATGAACAGTGTTTTTGTCTTTGAACAATCTTTGTCATCGACAGAAAGATTGTTTATTTCATTTGTTGTCAAAATTAATGTAGCTTCTATTTTGTTTTTAATAACAAACGTGCCGCTTGTGCGACAGTTAAAAATATGTACTTGAAATGGCTTTTATGTTTGGCATTGACTGAGTAATATTTAATACCCGAAATTTTTCTTTTGGAGTGTCAGAGTGTGTGTGAGCTCGTTCGATAGGACGGAGAGTTAAGTCCGGCTGATCCAGTGAAAAAGGCTAGATTTCGGTTCGTTTAATAGTACAATTATTCTGTCACAGATCGGGCAGTATAAAAATAATTGTATTGTTAGGGGAGACGGGTTCTGAGCCTATTCATTGGTTCAGTTAATATTTGTTTTTTTTAAATACTAAAGTCGCGAAATACCAGTGGATGTCAAAGTGGGAAGCCATTTCAAAAAGGTAGATGACTACTGATTCATTATTCTTAAAATTTTCATAGCCACAAACATTGAATCCTCATTAGCAGCAAGCAAGTGTTTTCCCCATTAATTCATATCAAATATTGTCTTATAATCAAATTAATCTTGTTTTGTTCAAATGTATATATGTTAAAGTTTCATTAATTAAAGTTCTAATTATTCTGTTCTTTTTTTGTTATCATAGTTTTATTCCCCCTTACATATTTTGGTGGAGGCTCCTCCCGCCGTTCCACATCGTGCTTACACATATCAAAATTTCCCACCCCTACGCCATGTTCTCAGGTGGTTCAAATATACCATTTTTTGGTTTCTCGCATATATCTCGGGAACTCAGGGTTTTAAGGACATTACTATTCTGTACAAAATCAAAGAGGATATTTATTATAAGAACTAAAGGGTTAGGGCTTGTTCACATGACAGCGATTTACGCCCGGTTGTCGCTCGATTGGCAAATCTGTCGGTTTGCCAGCCTCGTACACATGACAGCGATTCATGAGCGGTTTGCGCTCGGTTATGATAAATAATTACTAGGTACAACATCTATGTACTCAATCTTAATATCTTAATCTATGTACTTAATCACTATATTACTCTTAAACATATATTACTGCTCTGATCGAAACCGCTCGGTTGACTGAAGACATGTGTACGCTCTCATGCCTGCTCTAGTATATCGAGCCGCCCGGCAACCGAGCGACAACCGAGCAGTTGTAGTCTCAGACTAGTGGTTGTAGACTGAGACTACAACCGCCGCGATTCGCCGGCGACTACTAAAACCGAGCGATGCATGTGTACGGCACCATGTGTTTCCCTATACCTGGCAATCGCTCGGTTTGTCAACCGCGCGACAACCCAACGTAAATCGCTGTCATGTGAACAGGCTCTTAAACAGATGACAAATGATAACATATTTCTTTCCATCGATCACATAAAATCTAAATTCAGGAAATAGACTGCAGGAATAATTTCAAACACATTTCACTGCCATATATTTTATTATTATAAAATTTATAAACTATGGAAAGAGATGAATAGAGTCGAATAGCTACTCAGCTAAATGTATCAACCAAAAAATAGAATAATACAGTATGAAAATAATTTTAGTGAGGTGTACCTATACCAATAAAACATGATATATCACAAATCTGATCTTAATACAGTATAAACATTACATGGATAAGCTCAGAATTGTCGTAGAGCAGGTAGATAAGATAAGATAAGATTCTTTATTTCGCAACCAATTTACAACATAAGTACAGTAGTGTGAAAAGTTAACAGTAAAGTGAAGGAAATGAATCTAGTTAAAACTTGCACTATGCAAACATTACAACGAACGCACACAGCAACCGACATGCGTATGCAGGAAAGATCGAACCTCAGCTTGCAGACTGTCTGCAGATTTTCTGCGTGCGTTGAAAAATTCAATAACCTGAGTAGAGATTTCTCCTCGGTCTGTGTGAGTCGGCCTTTGTAACCCATAACACAGTAAATGAACTATTTCCTCCAACAGCTATTAGAAAGCAGTGCCCGGTTCAGTGGAAATATTATTCCCAGTAGTTCTTATGGCGCTATCCACACTCAGCACGACTGAACGAGTGTGAATGGTCCCATTGGAACTCAAGCGAATAATATTTTCACAAAACTGGATTCGCAGACAACAGTGACAGTGAAAATAAAATTCCCTCAAGTTCTAATAGTATTATCATAGATAAAAGATAGCATAAAAATATAGTCCATGGTAAGGGTAGTTTATTTTATTATAAAATAATTGTGAAAATAATTAAGAACTGAAAATTTTGTGAAGTGAACAGACTCAACATATTTCGGACCATGTGTAACCTTATCTAAATTTGGGAGAGGAATAGCACAAGGTTACCTTATTTTTTTCTCTCCCTATCATTTTGATGATGTACTTATTTTATTATAGTGGGGTATCATAATTAGAACTAAGTTTAGTATTAGCAATTTTGTATGTATAACAACTATGTATATGTTTTGTCAATAAACTCCTCTGGTTGCAATTCATTGGCAATCAGAGAAATTATTATTATTATTGTATCAATCAACAAATAATAAAAGCCGATTTTTCATTAGCAGTAGTCGACAGTAATCGGCTTGAAATTTGGGACATAAACGACCTATACCATGGATTATCTTCTTAAACTATATTTTATCTATGCTACTATCTAGTCCAGTTGGTTGTCCAGACTTAATTATATAATACACTTTGTTGTCCACACTGTAAAGATCGTACTGTGTATAATTATGTGCCGTTCTTACACTCTCACCCCAACAAAACAGTGATAGGTTAGGTTAGGTTAGGTTAGGTTAGGTTGGGTTAAACAAAACAGTGATAATACACAGTGTAGTCGACAGTAATCGGCTTGAGTTAACAAAAAATCGACTTAAAATTTGGGACATAAACGACCTATACCATGGGATATCTTCTTAAACTATCTTGCATCTATGATACTATCTAGTCCAGTTGGTTGTCCAGACTTTATTATATAATACACTTTGTTGTCCACACTGTAAAGATCGTACTGTGTTCCTCTAGACAGGCCACAGTAGGTTGTCTAGACCATAAACTTGTCCTTGTATTGGGTGAGGATTCGCGCCGATGACTTGGCATCAAGGAAGAGTTGGCCGACCTCCTGTACGTCCTCCTTGGAGATGACAGAGCGACCATTCACACGCGCCGTCAGCGAAGACGGAGTGAGCAATTGCACGGCATACCTGACACAACAGACAAGCATTTCATCATTATCTATCTATAATATTAGTTTATACAGAGTGGTGCAGAGAAAACGCATGTTTTTCGAACCGCTAGTACTCGGCGACGGGAGCGGGTATTGCCCATGAACAATGTTGGCAGACTGCCAACATACTGGGCCATATGAATAAAACCAAAGCATATGCTCATGAACATGAGCATGGAGCTTCCGACCCGCACCGAGCACGCTCCTCCCTCGTACCGCCCTAGTACCACCATCGAACAACATTCGCTCCTCCCACGCACCCATCATGAACGTTACGGAAGATGTTAGATCTTCTCGCGTTCCCCGGTCGAACCACTCTTGGACCCCGGTCGATCATCAATCGCTCTGCTGGAGTGACGTTCGGTTGCGGAGCAGAGCGAAAGTCTGTACGCACCTTTAGGTTTAGCTCATGAGCATTAGGTAGAAGCATAAGTATTTGCTCATTTTTATATGAATAAGCTTTACCTTATACTCTTAGGCCGGTTACAGAGCTCGACCGACCGTCAGTGCGTACGTCAGTCGCGCTTGTCTTTTCCATAGATATTCCATGTATCCGTACAAAGCAGGACTGACGGCACGCATGCGCACGGTCAGGACCATGCGTTTTATACAGCGTACGAGGACCATCGGTCGAGCTCGTGCGCATCCGTTCCATCGGTCGACTGACGCGCTATTGAAACAAATAGAAGCTTTCAGAGCTGTACTGATTAGTAGACCGATCGCAACATAACCAATGTGCTGACACCTCTGCCCGACAATCAGCTGATATTGAATTGAATAGCATAATGAGTGAATTCAATTAATATTGTCATATTTGAATTCAGAGTTTTTCTATACATTTCTTCAATCATTTCTAAATTTTTATTGAAAAATATCTTAAATTATTAATATTATCTACATTTATTTGATCCGTAGCTTAAAGTGACTGCAAGTATTCCCAATGGTGATACAAGCTCGAAATAACTCAAAATTTCTGATGGACATTCTGAGGTAGTTGAAAAATGTATCTTCACCCCAAGCAATGATGAATATAATGGTACTAAATTCCATTTGAAATGCTCTTTGGGCGACCATTGGTTGAACTTTATATCTACGTTTTTTAATCTTTCGTTTACGAAGATAATAAGCTGCAATAAGAATCTGTAAAGGCGTCCATTTTGTGAGTCAGAAAAACTTATGTAGGGTCAGAATGGTACATACGCACTGACGGTCGGTCGAGCTCTGTAACCGGCCTTACCTTATGCTCCTGAACTCTGGAGCAAATGCTCAATTATTTTAAAGATTTTTCATCTGCTGATTCGCCTTTGTGGCCTTACTTTGTTTTTATAGCTCACGTAAGCGCTAAATATGCAAGTAGGGGGCACCGCTTGTGTTTGCGTCGTCTGCTCTGTTTTCTATTTATGAATTGAGTTTTAGGTTGGTTGAGTTTAGAATTTTGAAATAATAGCGTGAAAAAATGTCATCTCTATAATAATCTTCAGCATAATCTTATAATATCAATAGCTTTCTTATAATCGTCTACACTCTCATCTTCTTAAATGCCTATTTCCTATTTTGTGATGGCTATATTTATATCAGATAGCTGCTATCTTTTGTAGGAATAATGGTGATATATCATGGTTGAATCTAAAAAGAGTTTTATAGTTCGCAACTATTGATTGTGATCCTATTTTCGATCGAAATTTGTGATCGAAGAGTTTCCTCTTCCTCATACGAATTAGTTGAGCCATTTTACTATGAGCAAAAGGTGATAAGCTGCTCTAGACTAGACTCACCTTTTTTGAAGCATTTGCTTCAAAAGTTGAGCAAATGCTCTAGTTTATTCATACAATTTTGAGCAAAAGCTTTCACTTTTGAGCAAATGCTTAAACTATTTTTTTGATGAGCATGAGCAAAAGGTTTTGCTCACGTTTATTCATAGAAAATGAAGCAAATGCTCCATATTTTAGAAGTATAAGCAAATGCTCAACTTTATTCATATGGCCCATTATGCCGTCAAGTCTGCAATGTGATACTTTGCTTGAGTGGTCGTAGATAAAGTAGCGTATACAACAGTTTTATATGGTATTTAAAGAACTCGTGAGATGTTTAAGACACAAGTGATCGAGCTAAGTGTCTTAAATCCACATCTAACTCATGCGTTAAAGACCCGTATTATAAAACTGTTGTACAGAGGATACGCATGTTTTTCGAACCGCTAGTACTCGGCGACGAGTGGGGGTATTGACCATCAACAAATGTTGGCAGACGGCCCATACTTTGCCAATTCAGTCGCTATGGAGCGTTAGAACGTACAACATCAAGTGTTCGCTTTCGAGCAGTTTTTTTTTAATGAATCTGTATTCAATTCAATTCAATTCAAAACGATATTTATTTGACAAGTCTTACAAGCAATCACAGTGGTAGCCTACATCATAAAATAATAATACACTTTACAATAAAAAAAAGACAATGTTAGCACCACAGAAATGACAGCGATATACAAATATATATTAAGAAATATTTACTCTCGCAGAGGCATTACTTACCCCCCCACCCTGAGAATGAAACTAAATTTCTCCCCCCTATCCCTATGCCACTCCCTAGAAACCCAGGAAACCCCTTCCCGCCCCCATAAGTGACGTTCCCCCCCACCAAACCCAACAAACAGACGAAGAAACAGATCACCCACAAAGGCGTGAAAACGCCAACACGCACCCACACACACACACACACACACACACACACACACACCTAAAGTAGTCACAGTGCAACGTCTTTTCCGTTAATATTTTAGAGTTGGACGTCGAGGTGCAGTGCCTGATCGAAATACTGTACCTCGGATTGGTTGCAGCGTTTAGAAGTACTGGTTCTGTGATGAAGAAGAAACCACCTGGTCTTCCTCGTTCAGTTCGTACTCAGGAAAATGTGTATCGAGTCAGAATATTGACGGAAAAGACGTTGCACTGTGACTACAGATTCATTGTTTCTAAAAACTGCTCAATAGCGAACACACGATGTTGCACGTTCCAACGCACCATAGCGACTGAAACGGCATAGTATCAATAACATTTGTTGAAGGCCCGCCCATCGCCGAGTACTAACGGTTCGAAAAACATGTGTATCCTCTGCACCACCCTATACAACAGTTTTATATGGTATTTAAAGAACTCGTGAGATGTTTAAGACACAAGTGATCGAGCTAAGTGTCTTAAATCCACATCTAACTCATGCGTTAAAGACCCGTATCATAAAACTGTTGTACAGAGGATACGCATGTTTTTCGAACCGCTAGTACTCGGCGACGGGTGGGGGTATTGACCATCAACAAATGTTGGCAGACGGCCCATACTTTGCCGATTCAGTCGCTATGGAGCGTTAGAACGTACAACATCAAGTGTTCGCTTTCGAGCAGTTTTTTTTTAATGAATCTGTAGTCACAGTGCAACGTCTTTTCCGTTAATATTTTAGAGTTGGACGTCGAGGTGCAGTGCCTGATCGAAATACTGTACCTCGGATTGGTTGCAGCGTTTAGAAGTACTGGTTCTGTGATGAAGAAGAAACCACCTGGTCTTCGTCGTTCAGTTCGTATTCAGGAAAATGTGTATCGAGTCAGAATATTGACGGAAAAGACGTTGCACTGTGACTACAGATTCATTGTTTCTAAAAACTGCTCAATAGCGAACACACGATGTTGCACGTTCCAACGCACCATAGCGACTGAAACGGCATAGTATCAATAACATTTGTTGAAGGCCCGCCCATCGCCGAGTACTAACGGTTCGAAAAACATGTGTATCCTCTGCACCACCCTATACAACAGTTTTATATGGTATTTAAAGAACTCGTGAGATGTTTAAGACACAAGTGATCGAGCTAAGTGTCTTAAATCCACATCTAACTCATGCGTTAAAGACCCGTATCATAAAACTGTTGTACAGAGTGGTGCAGAGGATACGCATGTTTTTCGAACCGCTAGTACTCGGCGACGGGTGGGGGTATTGACCATCAACAAATGTTGGCAGACGGCCCATACTTTGCCGATTCAGTCGCTATGGAGCGTTGGAACGTACAACATCAAGTGTTCGCTTTCGAGCAGTTTTTTTTTAATGAATCTGTAGTCACAGTGCAACGTCTTTTCCGTTAATATTTTAGAGTTGGACGTCGAGGTGCAGTGCCTGATCGAAATACTGTACCTCGGATTGGTTGCAGCGTTTAGAAGTACTGGTTCTATGATGAAGAAGAAACCACCTAGTCTTCGCCGTTCAGTTCGTATTCAGGAAAATGTGTATCGAGTCAGAATATTGACGGAAAAGACGTTGCACTGTGACTACAGATTCATTGTTTCTAAAAATAAACTGCTCAACAGCGAACACACGATGTTGTACGTTCCAACGCTCCATAGCGACTGAAACGGCATAGTATCAATAACATTTGTTGAAGGCCCGCCCATCGCCGAGTACTAACGGTTCGAAAAACATGTGTATCCTCTGCACCACCCTATACAACAGTTTTATGATAAGGGTCTTTAACGCCCGAGTTAGATGTAGAATTTCTTAACGTGTCTTAAACATCTCACGAGTGCTTAAAAGACCATATTGTATACACTATTAATTTTATCTACGTGTATTTTATTGTACATGTACGGGATAGAAAATACACGATTGACGCAACATCAAGTCTGAATAATTCGAAGTCTGTCAATCACTGTAACCGGGCTGATTTGAGACCTAGATCTAGTGAACGGGTAGCTCATCTGAGCGTGGTCCTGGCGCCCACCTCGCCTCACTTCTAACCTAACCGGGGGTATTTGAAACATATATCTAATGAACGGGTAGCTCACCTGAGCGTGGTCCTGGCACCCAAAGTTAGTAGTCAGAAGGTTGGTCACTCATCTATAAGGTGAGGGAGGAGTTGTTGCAGGTTTGTCCTTATTCCAGTGAGGAATTCTTTTTGCATTATGGAATGCAAAGATTGACGACTTAGATTATAATTGACAAATCCTTATACCCCTTTCATAGGTGGTCAGTGGGATGAAAAAAAATGAATTTAAGTTGATATGCAATTGGAGTGGGGGAACTGCAGCCGTGACGTAGGCTGTAGTACAAAGTAGGCAGAATATCACATTCTTGAAAATCATACGGACACACACACACAAACATGTTCTGACATGCAAGCTTTCTGTTTCTGCTTTACAATTATTATCAAAACATTTAAATGATACAAGTATTTTGCCATTTAAAAGCAAAAACCACACCTCTTAACCTATCCTTTCAAACCCTTAAGGTTTCTTCATCTTCCAGGTCCTGTTTATATTTTTTAGTTTGGCTATACATCAGCTTGTGAATTTCGGGGATAAGATTTTTTGATTCTCGTAGAACATGTGCTCGATACCAGCATGTGTTCAGTGCATTTATATGAATATATTAATATGAATATTTATATGAATATACGACTATTGTTGCTACAGACCCATTGATAGAAAGAGTACAGAATAAACTTGACAATGCTCTGTTCACGGCCAGGACTTGGTATGTGGCCAATGGACTGAAATTGAATGAAGATAAAACTGAGATATTGTTTTTCTCCCTCAAAGACAAGCTGAATAATGGCCTGATTAAACCGGTCAAACTTCTTGGACTTTATATGGATTACAAGCTGAACTGGGACACACATATTGAGCATCTTTCAAAAAAATTATCTCGAATAGTCTATTTATTGAGAAAACTGAGAGGCTGCGTGAATTTGGATAACCTCATATTGACCTATTTGGGCTTTTCCACTCACATTTGAGTTATGGTGTGCGTCTATGGGGTAATTCCGTTCATGCTAAAACAGTGTTCTTATGGCAAAAAAAGGCTCTTAGAGCTATCCTAGGACTAACACAGCGAGATTCATGCAGGCCACATTTCCCTAATTTGGGTATACTAACCCTTCCATCTCTCTTCATTTATTCCAATTTAATTCACGTCAAGAAAAACTCAGAAAAATTTTCCATTCATGAAGATTACCATGCATATAATACCAGGAACAGTAGGAACATTGTAGCACCACAAATAAGACTCACTAAAACTATGAGAAGCCATACTTTCCAACAGTGTATATTGTATAATAAACTGCCTCAAACAACCAGGAATCTGCCTCCAAACAAATTTAAGAAAATTGTATATAGTTATCTGAAAAATAATGCCTTTTACTCACTTGAGGAATACTTGAATACCTGAATTGAATGTATTTTATGTAATGTAGATATGCTTTATCTGTTCAATTTGTATCGATTTTCTGTTCAATTGTGTGTAGACTACTTTTTAAAAGTATATATTATGACTTGCCTAATGCTATAATTGTAGCCTGATGGTTAATAAAACGAATCTTGAAAAATCTTGAATCTTGAATGCAATGCATCGGATTTATCGGGATCGGTTTATTGTAATGCATTGGTTTATCAAGATTGTTTTATGGGTTAATCTGAAATTATAATAGTATAACGTTGTCTACCAACGCTTTTCCAGCATATCAAGTTTTTCATGTCACGTTTTCAGATTCTTGGAAACTTTCAACTTTATTTTATTCATACAAGTTAAATGAACTTGAAATATTTAACAACATCATTAGAATCGGTGATTCATTCGCTATAAGTATGGAGAATTTTTAAGTTCTAGGTCAATCTTGAGGGGATTAAAAGACGATGTATTTGAAGATACAGTGAATAAACTGTATGCTCAGTGTGGTTACTCTATCACTTTTTTACTACACGTGACGTCACGCTGGCGTTCCTCCCACCACTTTGAATCTTACACCTGTGAGTGATCAACCTTCTGTCTACTAACGTTGCTGGCGCCCACCTCGCCGAGCAGAGCGAGCGCGCCGCTCACTTCTAACCTAACCTAACCGGGCTGATTTGAGACCTAGATCTAGTGAACGGGTAGCTCACCTGAGCGTGGTCCTGGCGCCCACTTCGCCGAGCAGTGCCAGTGCGTCATTGTCGACTGAGAGACCCTCAGTGTGCGCGCGCAGCTTGAGAATCTGCTCCATTTCGGGCCGCGAGTACTGCAGCGTGCGAATTATCAGCAAACGGTCCAACAGGTCGAGCGGAATGCCGTGCGGCGAATAGATGTCTTCTGTGCCTCTAAACAACCAAACACGGGCCGAAATTAGTCTACAATAATTTTATAATTTATTGTTATTATTATTATTTCGTCATATTAAACCGCATTTGATGAGCACAGCTCAAACGATGTTCGACATGTCATACAGGGTCTGTATAATAAGTAACCGGACTGACTTCAGGAAATTATTTTATGGCAAAATTTGTACAATTTTTCTTTCGAAAACTTCAAAGTAGTCCCCATTGGAGTCGATAACACGCTGATACCGGATTTTTCAATCCCTGAACGCTCCCTGAAAGTCGGCAACCACTATGCTGTCTAGAGCCCTCGTCGTAGCACGTTTAACGTTTTCCAGAGTCCCGAACCGCGTCCCCTTAAGTTGTCTCTTGATCTTGGGGAACAAAAAGAAGTCCGGTGGTGCCTTATCCGGGATGTAAGGAGGATGTGGCAACGTTACCCTCGACTGTTTGGCCATCTGCTCGGTGACGAGCAGGTAGTTGTGCGACGGAGCATTGTCAAGATGGAGGATCGACGAATCGGCAATCCCCGGACGGACTCGATGGGCCCGGGCGGTTGGTCGACGGAGCACCTCTCTGTAGTACAGGCCGTTTACAGTTTGGCCAATTTTAAGAGTTCAATTTAATTTAAACGTGAACTGCGACTACGCCCCGTTTGCGACTACGCCCCGTTTCGGAAAGCCAATTCTCTAATTCCGCTGTTTCAAGTCGAGAACTTAGCTAAATCCAGAGCTTGAAAATCGGCCCTTAGCCATTTTATAAGCTTTCGAATGAATATAAAATTCTAAAGAAAATCTCAATACGGTACCAAAGTAATGAAAACTACAAATATCCAACCCAGAAACTAATTTTTGGTTGTACGAAATTCATAACATTAGCCCGTTTGCACAAAAGCGGTTGGGTTAAATTTTAATGTATGATTGAAACATGTTTACAATTAGTATAGTTATACAATTAGTATGAGAAACCTGCTTAATTAATAAGTATCTTATTAATTTGATTTATTCAATTCAATTGTAATGATGTACTGTATGATATTGTATTTTGTTCTTCATTTCATGTATTTATTAGTGAAGTATTTTTCATATTAGATTTATAAGATTGATCACTGTATTAATCAAATTCGATGAGGATGTATTCAATTGTCAGTATCCAAACTTCAGAGTTTGAATATTGGTAAAATATATGATATAATTTGTTTTAATAATGAAGGGGAGCCATAGTTTAAAATGATATATCATAATAAACATTATAGTAAATTTAAATTGATATTTGAATTCAGTTTGTAAGCAGAATATTAGGCTGAAGAGTTTGAGTGTAGGCGGAGCTAGATGGCGAAGGGTGATGAGGGGTGGAAAATCGTGGTGCTTGTATATATGCAGGCAGACCATGTCTTGCGAGTTTAGTCTCTCTTAGTCTCTTGGATTTTGGACAGTGTTCAGTGTAGGAGTGAGTTTTTGGTTTCAGACTTCAATTATCCTATAGGGAATTGACTGAGCCAGGTAAAGTTTGTATTTAGAATTTTCAATTCTCCTTATTTCAAATCCACACCACCCCACCCTAAAAAGCCCAAATAAGTACATCAAATTTCATAGCATCATAGTAAAGAGCAAACTCAATTATTACTTCTTTTTAGATTCATATCTATAGACACAGTCTTAATTAATTTATTGAAGCTTACAGTTGAAATTTTCTTGTAAGCACAAATAATAGTTTATTGAAGCAAGGCTCCCCTAATCACAATCATTCTTTAAAATTTATCAATTCTTTTATTTTTGACTGTAATCGTATTTTTAACTATTTATTTATTTATTATTTTACAAAGGCGACTTTCTAGAAGTATTTTAAGCCTAGGTGATGATGATTGGATGAATGATAATACAATGAAGGTAGAGTTATGAATTAATAAGAATTATAGGTTATGCTTGAATTGATTTGAGTCCACTTTTCAGTCCAGAAATAAGAACTAAAATACTACTAGTGGTATTCAATATTTTATATGTCACTCTTCAACTAATCTGATAAATAGGAACTGTTTGTTAATCTGATAAATAGGAACCGGGTTGCTTTTGTGCAACCCGGCCACTGTCTCAAAGGTATGAATTTCGTACAACCAAAAATGTGTTTCTGGGTTGGATATTTACAGTTTTCATTACTTTGGTGTTGAAATTTTCACTATTCTTACAGAATAAATTGTCAGAGACTTATCATTTGGGTCACCTGAAAATCACCTACAATGTTATTTCTGGTGTGCTCAGATTAAGACATCGTCGAACTGATAATTCGATCAATGCAGTTACCTGACAAGCGACCGGCCCCAATCAGTGGCAAATAAGACAAAGTCAAAGTCAAATATTTTATTGTAGCAGTTAATTGAGAACATCAATTGCATTACAAATGTCAATGATAGATTGAATCGTAATTATTACAAGCAAGAAGTCATTACAATAAATTATAAACATAAAAATATACTTATTTTCATAACAATATAAGTAAAACACACTCATAAGACATAATCATATGACTAGTTCACTCATAAGAATACCTAGTTGTTAATCAAGCATATTATTGTCTACTACGTCATAGAACTCTTCTATTTCATAAATTGGATTCGTCAACAGAAATCGTTTAACTCTATTCGTGAATATTTTAAATGGTAATTTTTTTATATTCTCAGGCAAGGTATTGAAAAGTTTCAGAGAAATGTAATAGAAAGTTTTCTGAGTATTTGCATAGTGGCAAAACCTCAAGACTAGTTTATTCCTACCTCTAGTATTATATAGTGAGGTCCACGTTATAATGACAGTGGATAAAGATAGAAGAATAGCGATGCCGATTCTCTGCATTAATTAATCATATTTCTACACTGTCAAAAACATTATTGGTACCGTTGTGGACCTAGAAAAGGATAGTACCACCGGCTTTGTCGAATGATAGAAAGGAATAGCAAAAACAAAGTTGATCAAATACTGTCATTATAAGGTGGACCTCACTATAGTTATGACACATACCCTGCTGAACATAAGAGTTATAATTTACCTTATAATTTTTTTATTATTATTTTTATTGCATCCCAAACATCCGAATAATCAGACTGGGGATAAGTCAAAAAGAGCAACCTGAAGGAGGTTCTCAACACATATCATAATACATTTATAAAATACTGTAATTATACAATAGCCACATGAAATATTAATATATTATATATATATATATATATATATATATATATATATAATATATATATATATATATATATATATATAAACGCAGTTAGTCAAGATTACCTATGTACAAGGACCTGGGAAGAATCAAAGACAAGGAACAATAATATATCACTCCTGCAGAAACTCATCCACAGAATAGTATGTCCTTTCAAGTAACAGCCTCTTTAACATTCCTCTGAATCTTCGTAAGTCCGCCATGTCTCTAATATCCTGAGGTAATCTATTATATATTTTTGGGCCCATATATTGCGGAGATTTTTCAAACATGGCGTTTCTATGAGCAGCCACTGATAGGGAGGCTGAGTGCCTTGTATTGTAACTGTGGATTTCATTATTGCGGGTGAAGTTTGGTAGGTTTTTAGGTTTATCTTGAGTTTAAATTACCTCGACATATCGTCGAACTGATAATTCGATCAATGCAGTTACCTGACAACTGACAAGCGAACGGCCCCTGTTGGTGGCAAATAAGACATATCGTCGAACTGATAATTCAACCAATGCAGTTACCTGACAAGCGACCGGCCCCTGTTGGTGGCGAATATCACAATGGGTGCAATGGCCGACTCCAGCGCACGGTGCAGGTAGGTGAACGTCTCAATGTCCAACATATGCACCTCGTCTATGAACAACACCCCGGGCACCAGCTCAGCAACGCCATCGTCTATGTACTTGTTCACAACCTTGTTGATCTCTTTACGCAGTTTATCTGCCAACAAACACACATAATTTAACATAATACTGTTAGTGGCCTGTTGCACTCCTAGATTTTTTGTAAGAATAAATAAATAATGTTTTATTTTATAATTTCACATAAAACCACATAGCAGATCAGAGCTCCAGTGATGTATGAAATGTCACAACTATTCTAAATGTTGAGAATGATATTGTATGGTATCTATATTATATAAAAGCGAAATGGCACTCACTCACTGATTGACTGACTGACTGACTGACTGACTCACTCACTCACACGCAGTACTAAAAAACTACCGGACCAAAAACGTTCAAATTTGGTAGGTATGTTCAGTTGGCCCTTTAGAGGCGCACTAAGAAATCTTTTGGCAATATTTCAACTCTAAGGGTTGTTTTTAAGGGTTTAAAGTTCGTCTTTTAGCATGTATATTCTTCTTCTCCCAATCTCTTACTGTAATTATAATTGAAATTTCCATATCATATGTTACTATAGAACTATAATCTAGAAGATAGAGTACCTCTTCGAAACAGTTGTTAACTGGCAACTAAATTAATAATTTTGTCAGGTTGGCATTAAGTTGAGTTGACTTGTTAGGTGGCACCAAGTTGAAGATTTAAATGCATTTATCGCGGAAAAATTGATTGAGCACTGCTACTTCAATCCTGGGAATATTATACTACTAGCCGTCAGCTCGCTTTGCACGCCATATCCGTTTAGCCAGACGTTTAGTCTGGCCCCCGACTGGATTGTCCTAACATAATAAAAATGCTCAAATGAAAAATGCAGGCGAGCGAAGCGAGCCTGCTGATTTCACTCTGGTCGATCCAGTCAGGAGTCCAGGGGGCGGAGCCCCCTGGCTAGACGGATATGGCGAGCGAAGCGAGCCTGACGGCTAGTAAATAAATAAATGTAAACAATGATAACAAAACATGAATAATGAATGATAAAATAATGACACCCTATAATATAAATAGAGTACTAACATTAAACATACTGATATTAGCAAGCTATAGAGAAAATTTTCTCGAAAAACTCATCAATTTTATAGGGACATATCCTCACGAAAATAGCTTTCAATTTATTCTTAAATATATCAGGAGTAGCACTCTCTTTGATAATCTGTGGTAGGGCGTTGAAATGTTGAAACGTTGAAAAGGGCATGAAAACTTTTCATGTAATAAGGGTTTTTCTCCAATAGGGCTAGTCTATGCTCTGGATAGCTGATCCACCTGAATCGAGTGTTATATCTATGTGCGACTCGTCTATCCATAAAACGGTCCCAGTTTCTTAATACAAAAAGAGCCAGCTCTTATACATAAATAGCTAGCGCTGTGAGAAGGCAAATGTTCCCTAAATGGTCTACAAGAACACCTATCTGTCAGGCCAAAGATTCACTTCAAAACCTTCTTTCGAGCCCTGAAAATAGCTTCAAACTCAGGCGCCCTGCCCCAAAAAATAATGCCAAAGCGGAGATGGGATACAAAATAAGAATGAAATCACTTCACTTATATGGGCTACTTTTGTTCAAATTAATAAACAAGAAAAATAAAAACTTGTAGTACCCTTTATTAAAAACTTTAAAATATTTTAATATTTGGAGCTATTTTCAGGGCTCAAAAGAAGGTTTTGAAGTGAATCATTTATTTTTAAAAACTTTAAAATGAAGGGTACTACAAGTTTTTATATTGTTTTTATTAATTTAAAGCTAGCTGGCCCAGCGAACTTCGTACCGTCAAATAGTTAATGCATCCCATGATAAACTTTAGCTGGATGCACACCTGAGGAGGAGCGATGCGGCATTTTGCATCCAGGTGCTTCTTGATTATTGGTTTGAATGGAAGAACTCACACACACTGAATCGGGCATGGCGTGGAACGGTGTGATAAGGCAATCTCCATAAGATCAACACTTTGTATCACAAAGCCGCGCCTCCTCAGGTGTGCTTAGCCTTTGCTTTCTGATGCATCACTACATTTTTATGAAAATTATTCAACAATCAGTATTCACAATTATATCTCAACATGGACTTCCTATGTGCTTAGTTAGTTGTGCAGCAGTTTGTATTTTTAGATATAGTTGAATGCAGCTTGCTGGGAAATTGAATGGCAAATCTCCTTGCTGCTGATTTTCCCGTCATATTCTAAATTTTCAGCATTTCTTCTTCTCCCAATCTCTTAATTATAATTGAAATTTCCATATCATATGTTACTATAGAACTATAATCAAGAAGATAGAGTACCTCTTCGAAACAGTTGTTAACTGGCAACTAAATAAATATTTTTGTCAGGTTGGCATTAAGTTGAGTTGACTTGTTAGGTTGGCACCAAGTTGAAGATTTAAATGCATTTATCGCGGAAAAATTGATTGAGCACTGCTACTTCAATCCTGGGAATATTATACTACTAGCCGTCAGGCTCGCTTCGCTCGCCATATCCGTTTAGCCAGACGTTTAGTCTGGCCCCCGACTGGATTGTCCTAACATATGATAAAAATGCTCAAATGAAAAATGCAGGCGAGCGAAGCGAGCCTGCTGATTTCACTCTTGGTCGATCCAGTCGGGGGTCCAGGGGGCGGAGCCCCCTGGCTAGACGGATATGGCGAGCGAAGCGAGCCTGACGGCTAGTAAATAAATGAATGTAAACAATGATAACAAAACATGAATAATGAATGATAAAATAATGACACCCTATAATATAGAGTATTAACATTAAACATACTGATATGTATGTTCTTTCTATAGAGAAAATTTTCTCGAAAAACTCATCAATTTTATAGGGACATATCCTCACGAAAATAGCTTTCAATTTATTCTTAAATATATCAGGAGTAGCACTCTCTTTGATAATCTGTGGTAGGGCGTTGAAAACTTTTATGTCCATGTAATAAGGGTTTTTCTCCAATAGGGCTAGTCTATGCTCTGGATAGCTGATCCACCTGAATCGAGTGTTATATCTATGTGCGACTCGTCTATCCATAAAACGGTCCCAGTTTCTTAATACAAAAAGAGCCAGTACTCTTATACATAAATAGCTAGCGCTGTGAGAAGGCAAATGTTCCCTAAATATGGGTCTACAAGAACACCTATCTGTCAGGCCAAAGATTCACTTCAAAACCTTCTTTTGAGCCCTGAAAATAGCTTCAAACTCAGTCGCCCTGCCCCAAAAAATAATGCCAAAGCGGAGATGGGATACAAAATTAAAGCTGCTCCTGTAACAGAAACCCTCGAGATTTCACCAACTGCAAAAGTTGCTCTACTCAGCTTCTTCAAAAGTTCCGAAAAGTGTGACTTGCACTTCATATCACTATCCAATAACAATCCCAGAAAAGTGGCTGCATCTCAGGGTTTCAAGGTGGTATCGGAATCAAGTTTTACATAGAAATTTCCCTTCGCGTATGAAAAGGCACAAACTTAGTTTTACTAGAGTTCAATGACAGACCATTATAACTGAACCACTTATTGAGCTTAGTCGAACAGGTTTCTGCTCCATTAATTAGATAATCAAAATTTGCACCTTTTATGAGTGCGATTGTATCATCAGCAAAAAAAGTGAGGTCTTAATTAACAAACATTGACATATCAGACATATAATGCATTTTATAGCCAGTTCTTTCCTTTATTATAGTATGGATTATAATTAATAATTCTACAATGAATTATAGTGATAATTACCAGTGATCTCGGTCTTCTTGGACTTCATGAGTTGGCCCATCATGGAGAGAATGTCGTGACCTCCCTGCGGGCGCGCATTGGCCACATCAAGGTCATGCAAGGTCACGTCCTGAATCACCTCCTTCTTCTTGTGCACGTCACCTTTTGGTAGCGGCACGTACTCCTCTGCCTACCAACAATCAACCAATCATTTATCAAATCAAATTAAATAAAAAGTCTAAGATATTGTCAAAAACCACAGATTTTATGAAAAGTAGAAAGGCGGTTTCGGTTGTTAAATTAAATTTAATAAAAAGTCTAAGAAATTGTCAAAAACCACAGATTTTATGAAAAGTAGAAAGGCCGGTTTCGGTTGTTAAATTAAATTTAATTAAAAGTCTAAGAAATTGTCAAAAACCACAGATTTTATAAAAAGTAGAAAGACCGGTTTCGGTTGTTAAATTAAATTTAATAAAAAGTCTAAGAAATTGTCAAAAACCACAAATTTTATTAAAATTAGAAAAGCCGGTTTTGGTTGTTAAGCCTGGTTCACACGCAACGATATATTGCACCAATCTGATCGGTACCGACCATATTGTTACAATAATTGGAGCGTATGGACGGAAGATCGATACGATTGAGCTAGATTGATCGCGATATATCGGGGTTGAACGGTTGATCGAAAACTTGATCAACCTGGCGACGATTGCACCAATCTGGCAAGATTGGAGCGACAGGTTGTAGCGTGTAGACAGTGCTTCGATCAACTTTTTGATCAAACTAAATTGCTCCGAACACCTGTTCAATCCAGTAACCACTTACTTCTTGGTTTGAACTGTCCCTTTCTCCCTACTTTCGCCAAATAAATTACACAAAGGGACCACGACAGTATCTCCTTCATGTTGATCACAACTGAAAGAAAGGAGAGAGGAAAGACCAACAAATTGCGAAGGAAGTTGGGGCAAAAAATCGTTGCATGTGGACGGAACGTCGATGTACAATTTATTGCAACGATTATCGGTGCAATCAGGTTGCTGCGATCATATAGTTGCGTGTGGACCAGGCTTTACACCATTGTCAATCTCTGATAAACTAAAACTAAGGGCCGCTTTCCGAGCTCGGGATTTAGCTAAGTTCTAGACTTTATGGCTATGCAAAGGCTAAAAATAAACTTTCTACTCTAGATATTTTTCAAAGTTTTTCGATTAGTATATCAAGCTATCAAAATGAAAAAGTTTTCTCAGGAAAACATTTTTTTCCGATCATTACTTTTCGAGATATGAGCGCCTGAAGTTTGAATTTTTGGGACAGAACACTTCAAATTCGGTAAGATGTAAATCCATGAGATTTAGAGGATAGATTCTTCATGGTATTGTTGATCTAGTAAAACAAAAATTTACTAAAAAAATCAATTTTTAAGATAGTTATTCAATTTACTAAAAATAGCTCTTAGTTGAGTTATTTTTGGTAAATTTGATAACTTTTTCAAAAATTGATATTCTCAGAAAATTTGTGTTTTACTAGATGAACAATACCATGAAGAATCCATCCTCTAAATCTCATGGATTTATATCTTACCGAATTTGAAGTGTTCTGTCCCAAAAATTCAAACTTCAGGCGCTCATATCTCGAAAAGTAATGATCGGAAAAAAATGTTTTCCTGAGAAAACTTTTTCATTTTGATAGCTTGATGATATACAAATCGAAAAACTTTGAAAAATATCACGAGTAGAAAGTTTATTTCTAGCCTTTGCAAAGCCTTAAACAACTGGAGCTGGAATTGGCTTTTGGAAACGGGGCGTAGTCGCAGTCAACGCTAAAATTAAATTTCGAAAAACTAGAAAATTGAACACAAAATAAAATAAAGAGAAAATAGTGTAAAGTTTCAGCTATTTTGAATTATTTAGGAATGTTTCATTCCGTCAAGGAAAAAAGTTTCCAATTATAGAAATGAGAAAATATAGATTATAATAAAAACTACGACTATGCCCCGTTTCGGAAACCAATTTTCTGACTCCAGCTGTTCAAAGTCTAGAACTTAGCTAAATCCCGAGCTCGGAAACCGGCCCTATAAATAAATTTTTATATAAAGTTTCCTCATTGTCAGAACCGGAAAGTTGTCATAAGTTTGTCTTTGTGTTTGTGTTACTTATCCCCTATCTAGTTGTCAGATGTTTATGGGATGTTATTATAGATTAGATTGAATTGAAATAGTGGAAGGGGTGCAGGGATCAACATGTGAGACCAACCGCTGTCGAAGGTGTAAATGGGTGCAGGGATCAACATGTGAGACCATGACTGTACTAACCTCAAGATCGAACTCTGTGGCAAAAGTGTCACTACGTCCCTGCCGCTTGACTGCGCCACTGTTCGCCTCTATGTAGATCACATCACCCGGCTCCACCTTAAACACACAAATAGTTATTTGTATATCTAGAGTGAAAAGTACGACTTTTTCTCCCTGTGGGAAAAGTTTGAAGCCCGAGGCGAAGCCGAGGGCAACAATTTTCCTGAGGGAGAAAAAGTATTTTTCACTCGTGATGTACACAACATTTTTCCTCCATCTACATTTTTTTATAGAAACTGCAAATAAAATCATTTTAATAACTTACGTATTGGTGACAATGTTTCCTAACAACATAACCTAAAATCTAAAACCTAAAACCGGTCGGCTGATTGGCACTGCCGATTGCGCTATCTATCGGCAAAAGTTGTAACAATTATATCAGCTGGGTGTCTACCAAAAATGGCTGACTCCAGATCACGCGGTTCAGATTTGAATTGCAGATCAAAAATATTTGTTGGCTGGTATTTTGAATAGAATAAAATATTTTAAAAATTGTATAAATTTTTATCGTCTACCAATATTAAGAATATATCATACAAACATATATTTCATGAGTTGATCAAATTTCTGGTTGTGGTATTGAATTCAGTTGACTCAATGACAGACACCTCTATTACGCTTTCTCATCTGAGCTTAGACCTTCTAACCTATTACCATGTAAGTTTTTTTAAATAGAGATGCTTCCCATGTTATTTAAATGGAGTCACTTTTACTCCCTAGGGAGTTTTTCTGTTTTTTACTACCTAGAGCGAAAAAGTGACACTTTAGTATTATGTTTCAGGGAGTAAAGTAAGTACTTTAGCCAGTAGCTGGAGGAAAAATTAATTTTGACTTGGAGGGATATGCGGAACAGAGAAACGTATGGATACAGCTGCGGCGATGTTACCGTGCTGTAACGCGGCCAGCGTAGAGAGTGTTCAACTGCTTATGATACGCATACGATGTTTACTCTCTGAAAGCACTGAGCCGACTGTGTCTAATCGACAAATAGGCAAATGCCTTCAACTCTATTCATTATGTGAATTCTCACCTTGCCTGCAATCTACATTTATCAGTTATTAATTTTCATCAAGAGTAATATCAATAAATTTCAATTTTGCACAGAGAGACATAATTACTCCACACGCAATCAGCATTTGCTGTTGAATCCAGTCCATAGACATGCGACATATGAGAAGAATCCCCCTTATTCAGGATTAGATTATATAATAAATTACCTGAGACCATTCGAAAAGTCGAATCTCTAAAGCTCTTTAAGAAATCTGTGAAAAGAATCTTAGTTGATAAAGCGTACTACTCAGTGGCAGAATTCATTAACCATAAACTCTGCACTCAATGACACAAATTAAATGATCACATTTGCTCTATTTTTAGGACTAAGAATAATGATAGACCTAATATAGGATACACTTTGTTATATAATTTTTTATATACTGTTACTGTTTATTTTACCTGTTAGAAATCTTACTTAGTTCTAGGATGCAATTATTTGACAAATCACCTATCAAGTGGGAGTATTCCCAATATTATGATGTAATGTGATGAAATGATAAATAAATAAATAAATTGGCTGATCTTCCTCCATTTCTCTTCTGCGCACATCCCTCCAAGTCAAAACTAATTTTGTATGGAGTATAGTAGTTCTATTTGTTTGTTTGTTTTTAAAGCTTCCCAGAGACTCTAATCAGAGTATAGGAATTGTCAAAAATGTAAAATACAAACAGTAATACAAAAAAAAATCACACAAACTCTTCTATGGTATAGAATACTCCAAGCAACAAAAAAAATCAACTCCTTCTCAAAAACATCGACATCTTCACAATTTTTCAAATGATTAGGAAGCTGTCTAATAAATTTAAGGCCCATATATGTTGGGTTTTCTCAAAAAGAGCTGTTCTGTTATACAGTGAAGCAAAGTCTCCTCTATTTCGTGTATTGTATCCATGCGAATCAGCATTTCCAGTCATAGTATTTCTTCTAACATGCATAGAGAGCGATCAAAGGTATTATGCCTTTAGAGTCATGTAGGAACCACTTCAAAGAATTAGGCATACTAACCGTTCCCTCTATTTATACCTATAATCACCTCATAGGTATAAATAGAGGGAACGGTTAGTATGCCTAATTCTTTGAAGTGGTTCCTACATGACTCTAAAGGCATAATACCTTTGATCGCTCTAACAGCTTTTTTTTGGAGCTTGAACACCCTCTCCAAATTCTGGCACGACCCACCCCCACAATAATGGCATAGCGGATGTGTGACATTATGAGTGAGTGGTAGACTGCCATTATGAGTTTGGTATCATTGAATCCTCTAATTTGTCGGAGTGTAAAGACTCCAGATGCAATCCTCCCACAGAGCTGATCAGTATAGCAATCCCAAGAAAGATGCTGATCCAGAGCAACCCCTGGGAATTTCACGAAATGAGGCTGGTTAACATTTTTTCATTTACCTGTACATTAATAAGTTGATTTATCCTTGAATTATTTCTATGTTTAAACTGTAAAAATCTGGTGTGGCGCACTCATACAACTTTCCTTGCCGTTATGAAAATTGATCACCTGACGCTAGTGTTCCCGCGCATCACAAGTCTACTATTAAAGATTTGAGCCAGCTCGTGACAGGGCAATAACGCTGGAGACACACATGAGGTCTGCTATCTCTTCATAGTGAATGATTTAATTGAACCAACAATAATTTGCAATTGAATAATCAAATTTTCTCGAATTCAAAGCTTATTTTCAATTTTAGGTGAAAATGTTACTGAACATTAATTGTAGAGATTTTCATGCTCAATCTACTCCACTTGATTTTTTTTGTTTCAATTGTATCTGAAGCCTGATAATTGGGAATCTATCTGCATTGATGGGGCGGAGCTCCTGAAATTTTTACAGATATGGGACCTGTGGCAATCGATAGAGCTTATCGATGACTATTTTAGGTATGAATTTGATTAAAATCGTTGGAGCCGTTTCCGAGAAAATCACGAAAAACCCTGTTTTTGACAACATTTTCGCCATTTTAGCCGCCATCTTGAATTGCATTTAATCGAAATTGTTCGTGTCGGATCCTTATAGTGAAAGGACCTTAAGTTCCAAATTTCAAGTCATTCCTTTAATTGGGAGATGAGATATCGTGTACACAGACGCACATACACTCATACACACACACACACACACACACACACACACACACACACACATACAGACCAATACCCAAAAACCAGTTTTTTGGACTCAGGGGACCTTGAAACGTATAGAAATTTAGAAATTGGGGTACCTTAATTTTTTTCGGAAAGCAATACTTTCCTTACCTATGGTAATAGGACAAGGAAAGTAAAAATGTGATTTTGATTCATTAATTCCTAATTTGAGTTGAGAAAGGTACTGGGCTATGGCATTATGTTCATGAAAGATTCTATTTCTAACACACTTGCATCCTGAGAGCTGCAAAAATGTATGATGTGTCATCGGCACATACATTTCTCATACATTTCATTTCGGCTCTACATACATTTCGTAGAGCTATGTGATGGCTGGAAGTCTCTCATACTGTGCCGTTCGTAAACTCTCACCCGGCCAAAACAGTAATAACCGACAGAAATCAGTTGGAGTTAACAAGAAACCGGCTTGAAATTTGAAACATAAACGATCGGATAGATTACTATGCCATCTTTTCTCTATAATATCGTCTACAAGCACAAATCAAATGGCACCTGGGGTCCCATTAATCAGTCACTATAGTGAGGTCCACGTTATAATGGCAGTATTCGACTAACATTATATTTCTACATTGTTGAAACCCGATCTGGCAACGTTGCAGAGCTAGAAAAGGATAGCTCTAACTGCTATGTCGAATTATAGACAAGGATAGCAACACCAATGTTAATCAACTACTTCCATTATAACGTGGACCACACCGAAGTGTTTGACAATAATTTTTTCCTACAGTTACGTTGAAAAGTGGCCATTGCTGCACTGATTACAGAACGCAAAGAATCACTTTTCCGCTCTAGTGCGGGAAAAATTTTTCTGCACTCCAGATTTGCAACATGGCAACGCAAAATACTTAGTAGGTTATATGGAGCAACAGTGCAGCAAAATCAAAATGAAGTTGGTAACAGTGACTGCTGTGGCTGCTATAGTGAGCAGAGGTGCAACCAAGCACAACGCGCTAATTATTATTCATTATATATTATAACCAAGGACAACGAGGACTTTAGGATTTTAGGATTAAGGTTTTTATCAATAATAAAATTACACAGAAAAACATTTGATGCATTTCAGGCAATTTTACCCATAATTACCTACTTTTCATATTCAATGGTAACTGTAGGAAAAACTTAATGTGAAATACGTGCGCAAAGTTCCTCTGCTGCACTCAAGAAACCATTCCGCCCTCGCCTACGGCTCGGGCGTAAACGTTTCTTTCGGTGCAGCAAACTGACACTTTGCGCACTAGTTGCACAAATAACTAAAAAAGGAACTCAGATTAATATTTTAATTTATATTAAAATTAGCTCTAAAGAGAAATACAGAGTTATGATATTTGATGCGTTTTAGCATAGAGAAAAGATAGCATAAGAAGATATCATCCCATGGCATAAGGTGTTTGTGTTCCATATTTCAAGCCGATATTTTGTCAACTCAAGCCGATTACTGTCGACTACTGTCTATTATTACGGTTTAGCCGGGTGTGAGAGTGTAAGAACGGCACAGTATGAGAGACTACCAGCGTCACAAACTTCACGAAAATAACTACCAGGACTATCGGCTTGAGTTGACAGTGAAAATTTGAACATAAACACCCTACACCAAGGGATATATCTTAAACTATTAAACGAGCAATTTCTGTTTATATGTTTAGATGTTTATATATCTGTAGTATGTGACCGGATCTCTTAAACGGCTCTAACGATTATCACGAAATTTGGAACAAAGTAGGTTTATTATATGAAAATTCGATTGCACTAGGTCTCAACCCTGGGATAACTTGCTGAAGGACATTAAACGGATAAATACGTCCTTGGAAAAACAGCTGGAAATTTTGTCGTCTGTCGATACCATAATGGAAGTGGGTGAACAAGTGCATGTGTGGGATCATTTAGCTGATCTCACGAGAAGAAACATTCAGCAAGAAAATAGCTATTTATGTATTAAGAGCGTAATGCGTGACTTTATCGCTCGCGCAAAACAGTTATCACGCGACGCGAAGCCGAGCGTGATAATTTTGCAAGAGCGATAAAGAAGCATTACGTGCGAATTACATACACAATTTTTTCTACAACTGCCCAAACCTGTTAAATTACTTTTATCGGCGAAATTACAATTACCGACTTTTTAGGTTAAGATCTGACCTTTTGGCGAGCTGCTTACCATCAGCTGATTGGCGAGCGTAAAGAAACTCTTCTGCGCATGCGCGAATGATTTGCGAGGGTAAAGAAAATTTTCTGCGCATGCGCGGATGGTTAGCGAGCGAAAAAGTAGATTCTCCTCAAAAATAAGCTGTTTTACGAGGAAAATTGAGTATGTAAATTCTTTTTTTTACGCGCAGTTGTAGAAAAACTTATTTTCGTTTAATTCTCTTTTTTCTAGAAAACATGTTTACTTCAGAAAGTCCAACAAAGTAACTAGATGCTGTTAGTGTAGAATAGTACATAGTATATTAACAAATATTGTAGCAAACATAGTATAATCATTCTAAATCGAATTCATAGTATATCTATTTGTAATTGATGATGTGTTTGTTTTTTGAAGTGTGAATAAATTGTTATTTTGATGAGTAGCTTAACCTAGATTTTGATTTGGACTGTAGTATAAATTTGAAAAGGGACAGTTTTGGGCATAAGCCTGTTGTGCCTCCTCATATAACTGTAAAAATAATTGTACGACTGAGAAAATGAATAAATATAAACTATAAATTCAATCTTTCGTTACAAATTTTCTATGCTTTTACACTCCAGAGCAAAGCTCGGTCCCCCGATATTGCTACCTTTACTCTATGATTAAGACACCACTGGGACACCAGGAGTGAGGGAGTATACAAGGGTCAAGTCATACGGAGTGTTTTTAAGAGTCCGCAGGTCAGAAAGCTCTCCGATTGACTGATTATCAACCTGTTTATGCTATCATTACTCTATGGTATCACCATAAATGATACAGTATCACCACACATGATACAGTATCATCTCAACTTGATACACAACACCACAATTTGATACAAAACTTCCAAACTTTGAATGAATTCTACAAACCATGGGTGATCTTCTTATGCTATCTTTTCTCTATGGTATCACCATTAATGATACAGTATCACCACACATGATACAGTATCATCTCAACTTGATACACAACACCATAATTTGATACAAAACTTTGAATGAATTCTACAAACCATGGGTGATCTTATTAAGCTATCTTTTTTCTATGGTTATGACTCGAGGCAAGCTCACCTTCTCTTTGCTGAGTGACTCGTAGATGCTCGGGTCAAGCTTCAGTTGCTTCGTGCCTTTCGCCGTCTTCAGTCCGATTATCACGTGGGATACTGTCTTGCCGTAACCTGAAACACACACAAAAATAAGATAGAATAAAGTTATATGTATAACTGATGCGCAAGTGACACTTTAAAACATATATTTTTTTCATTATTTTTGTATTATGTAGTGTCAACGATGCCTACGCCACTTTGAAATGGATAGGTAGATTGATTAACATTAGGAAAAAAGTCTTTCAAAACGTTGCTCAAGATACGTCGGTGGTCTGAAACGGTCTGTCACTGCGTTACCAAGATATTCACTGTCAAAGAATGTACCCTTTTTTGGACCCCTCTGTGTATAAACTATGGTGAGAATCACTTTGATCTGTCGGCATTAGTTAAATGCCTATTAAAAATCTGGTGTGGCGCACTCACACAACTTTCCTTGCCGTTATGAAAATTGATCACCTGACGCTAGTGTTCCCGCGCATCTCAAGTCTACTATTCAAAGATTTGAGCCAGCTGGTGACAGGGCAATAACGCTGGAGACACACATGAGGTCTGCTATCTCTTCATAGTGAATGATTTAATAGAATCAACAATAATTTGCAATTGAATAATAACATTTTCTCGAATTTAAAGCTTATTTTCAATTTTAGGTGAAAATGTTACTGAACATTAATTGTAGAGATTTTCATGCTCAATCTACTCCACTTGATTTTTTTCGTTTCAATTGTATCTGAAGCCTGATAATTGGGAATCTATCTGCATTGATGGGGCGAAGCTCCTGAATTTTTACAGATATGGGACTTGTGGCAGTTGATAGAGCTTATCGATGACTATTTTAGGTATGAATTTGATCAAAATCGTTGGAGCCGTTTTCGAGAAAATTGCAAAAACCCTGTTTTTGACAACATTTTCGCCATTTTAGCCGCCATTTTGAATTGCATCAGATCGAAATTGTTCGTGTCGGATACTTATATCGTAAGGACCTTAAGTTCCAAATTTCAAGTCATTCCGTAATTAGGAGATGAGATATCGTGTACACAGACGCACATACACTCATACACACACACACACACACACACACACACACACACATACAGACCAATATCCAAAAACCACTTTTTCGGACTCAGGGGACCTTGAAACGTATAGAAATTTAGAAATTGGGGTACCTTAATTTTTTCGGAAAGCAATACTTTCCTTACCTATGGTAATAGGGCAAGGAAAGTAAAATTTGGCATCATTGCGGAACTCTAGAAGCATGGACTTATTTATGATAATTATTAAACGAAAATCTAAATTAAATGTAATTTATTATTTATTACCAACTGTAAGATGGACTTATTTGCTTTGTCTAATGACATACAAGGATAGCAAACCAATATTAATCAGATACTCACTTTTTATCATAAAACTCATTATAGAGTAGTGACAAGTAACTTGATTTGTAAAGTCTGAAAGACTGTATTCACGGCTGTATTCTATTCCTGTGTAGTTTTGTAGTCTATAAAATATGTCGACTGCAGCAGCTACAGCAACTAATAGTAGCTAGAGTGAAGTCCATGTTATAATAGCAGTGGAGAAAGATGGTAGATCAGCGTTGCCGATTCTCTGCCGTGCCACTGCCTTCAACTGATACACGTACAAGGTGTCCCACGAAGATGTTTACACGTTTAATTTTATATTACGTACTCATTCATGCACCGAACTTTTTCAAATTTCACACAGTTTACAAAGTAAGTTCTAAAAATATAAAAGTATTCTGAGAAAATTTCAGCTTCCCAACCTTCGTAGAAACAAAATGGCGGCAGTAGTTTTTCCAGGAAGAAAATCGGTAAAATTTTCAATATGCCACCATTTTGTTCCTACGAAAAATAGGGTGCTGAAATTTTCCCAGAATATTTTTAGAACCTGCTTTGCAAATTCTGTGAAATTTGAAATCGTTCAGTGGATGAATGAGTTCGTAATATAAAATTAAACGTGTAAACCTCTTCGTGGGACACGGTGTGTATCTAATGTGATTAATATTAACTGTTCCTTCTTGTTTCAAATATAATCAATTATATTTCATTCATCACAAAAATATATATTCCTATGATTGAATAATAGATTTCCATAATTGAGATTGAATGTTTTGGTAATAAATTATACTTCTACATTGTTGAAAAACGATCTGGCAACTTTGCGGAAGTAGAAAAGGATTGTGCTATCTGCTTTGTCGAATGATAGACAAGGATAGCAACAACAATGTTAATCAAATACTGACATTATAACGTGGACCTCACTATAGACACGTATGTATTAACAAATGTTGTCTATTAGGGCCAAGCCACATGAAGCGTTTTTGCACAGGCAGCGGACAAGTCGGCAGGGCAGGAATCTCTCCGATTGGCTGATACTCAGCTGATTCCGAACACCAACCCAATCAGCTGATAATCAGCCAATCTAAGACCGACTTGTCCGCCGCCAGTGCAAAAACACTTCATGTGGCTTGACCCTAATAGACCACATTTTTTAGTTTATATATGTAGACTATATCAGCTACAGTAAAAAAAAAAACAGCAGCTGATACAGCACGGCCACATTCGTCTCTGAGGAATTCCCCCTCTACTTTTCCAAAATATTTCAAATAGCAGATGAAAAATATTAAAATTTAACGGGGCATATGCTGTAGGACCATTCATTGTTGTTGCTTCCTTATATGACGAATAAGAAAAGACCGAATGAAATAAAAAACCTGTTGTACCTTTCTTCATTCCAAGTATTTGTACCGTAGCTTTGCCTCCGTGACTTTGAACCAACATATAGGCAAGGTATGGTTCACGGGGTAATATTCACGACTTTGCAAAAAACATCAGGCTTCACAGACCCTAGATCCCTAGATGGAGGAAGCTCCCCACACACAGAGATTCTTCATGAATGAGAGAGTTGCAACGTATTAACAACAAAGGAAAGAGTAAGTTGAACAAATGTCAGCTGATAGACTGTGTTGAGCTAAAAGGACGTAACTCCAAAAAACTCTTCGTGTATCTTTTCGGATGCAACACGTTGCTTTTGAGAAGATACAAAAGAGCATTTGTTGCTTACGGAAAGATACATTTTCAAAAATGTCCGATGTTTTTGAACGGATAGTATTGTAGTCTAGTGGCCCTCCGCCTATAGGCAAAGCTACAGGACCCGGATAAATAAATAAATAATTGAATACATAAATGAAGATTCTCACCGCCCATAGGATTCTCAGTTTCGATAGGCGTGAGTTCAGTGACCTCTCCTTCGTAGACCCTCTTTGGTCTCCTTGATGCGCAGACCGATTGCGCGTCGAAAGTTCTCCATCAGCACTTCCGTTTTCTTTATTTCCGAACTGAACACTTCCGAGCCTACCATTGGACAGAACGGCACCTGCAAACAATAAAAAACAACTTTTATCAAGACCTGAACAACTTTCACAAATAACTGATAAAATCGTGGGTTTGAATCCAGCCAAACGCATGGTCGACTGTTCTCTTGTGTGCTTTTATAAAAAAATATATAATAAATTAATAATTTTACCTTGCTTCCCAACTCCTGAGCTATAGCAAGAGCGATGGCTGTTTTTCCGGTTCCTGGCGGACCCGCCATCAAAATGGCTCTGCCCGCCATTTTCTTTGACTTTATCATGTCGACAACAATGCCAGCAGCCTGTCAAACACAGAACAAATCGTAAATTAAACAAATCTTCACTCAAAACAAGTTAATTATTCAAACAACTCAAACAAGTTAATTATTATTAAACGAAAATCCAAATTAAATGCTGTAAATCACCCCGAAGACTTCTGCTACTGCAAATATTGACAACATGGTTATTAACAGCTATAGTGAGGTCCACGTTATAATGACAGTATTTGATCAACTTTGGTCTTGCTATCCTTGTCTATCATTCGACAAAGACGGTGGTACTATCCTTTTCTAGATCCACAACGATGACAATTATGTTTTTGACAGTGTAGAAATATAATTAGTTAATGCAGAGAATCGGCATCGCTATTCTTCTATCTATATTCACTGTCATTATAATGTGGACCACACTATAGATGGAAATTCGATGAGAGCTACTATCCAAAAATTATTTGCCAGCTCGAGAATCGAACCCGGTACCTCCTAATTGCCAGTCAGGTGTGCTCACCCTCACACCAAACTGACAATCTCTGGATAGCACCGCTCATTTTATAAAACAGAAATCAGGAGGTACCGGGTTCGATTCCGGGCTGGCAGATAATTTTTGGATAGTAGCTTTCATTACACTACATTTGGGCAAAGAAACTACATATATTCGGGACCAAACATTGACAATTCATTTACAAGTAACATTAGGGAAGAATTCAATAGACACTTAAGTTCAAGAATTGATTCAAGTTTATTTCCTGGTTAGTTGATATTGGAGTAGGAAATTGTGAAAATTTAGTTAGACTGTAGCTAAATATGAAACTATTTATTTCAATATTTTCCTTTACTAGTTTTTCATTTTTTTTAAATAAACTTTCTAATATTATCTTTTATAAAACATTAATATTTATCTAGGCCTACTAATTTCATTTTACCTTATACATTCTTCTTCATCCATTACCCACACTTGTGGGATCGATGGCGTCATTTCACAATGAAAGTCAGAAACAAAAAAACACTAATTTATCAACATTTTTGTATGTATTATGAATTTTTCTAATTTCAGTATAAAAAACTAAAATCCTATATCACTGAATGAAGTTTGTAAATAGTAATTAACACGCAACAAGCAACTAATAACTTAAAACATGACAGTGATATGCCTCTACATCTTTGTATCACTGAAAAAATTCAAGATTGCTGTGGGGACATGCGGCGGGCTGCAAGAGTGTGCTAATGCTCCAGAAGAAAGCACTTCGAGTGATCACCTCAGTGGGGTATCGTGAGCACTGTTGGCCCATCTTTATGCAACTAGGCATCCTCACGATCTACAACCAGTACCGACATTTGCTGCATATCAAGGTTACCGAGAGCAGTCAAGTCCTTAGATCGGTTCTCCATGGATATAATACAAGGAGAAGGCTTGCAATGGATATTCCACGCTGCAGAACAAGTAAGAAGAAGGACTCTTTCCCCATTTTTGCTCTTCGCTTGTTCAACGACTTAGGCTACCTGTCAATGTAATGAATCTGCAAGGAAGTGACTTTAAAATAAAATTGAAATAGTGACATGGCTGAAAAATGACCCATTCTACACCAGTTTTGCACACATGGACAACATAGCCTGACCTGCCATCTTAGAAGTAATTTTATGACGCCATCTATCCAGTTAATTGGTTATTAATGAAGTAGAAGGAATTAATTTGTCGGGTTCTCAAACTAATGACAGTGAATGTGAGCAGCAAGTAGAAATATAAATATCATAATAGAAATGGGCTTACACAATCTATCACAATTTTCATCTTCAAGTAAGTTATTGATTGACAGGAGAAAAGACTACTATCAGAGAGTGGAGAGTACTATCAGAGTTATGATTATCTGGAGAAATGGAAATTACTAAATAACAGACAATTCGGATTCCAAAAAAACAAAAATACAACGAATGCCATATTTGACTTGTTAATACAAATATACGAAAATCTGGACGAAGTGGGTGAACAGGTATGTATCTTTTATGACATGACAAAGGCATTTGATCTTCTATCTCATGTAAACCTTTTGAATAAATTATCAAGAATGGGAATTAAAGGAAAACCTCTGAAATGGATAGCCACTTACCTAGAAAATAGAAAGCAAATTGTCAGTATAAGACATTCAGGACATGATGGTATGACTCGAACTTATAAATCCACTATTTCGACAGCGATAAAGACCGGGGTTCCGCAGGGGTCGAACTTGGGGCCAGTCTTGTTTCTGTTATATATAAATGATTTACCTGAGAATGTTACTACAGGAAATATATGGCTTTTTGCAGACGATATCAGCCACTTAATAACCAAGGACCAAAATAAACACAGCCTCCATGTTAAAGCACAATCTGGCTTAAATGAAGTGAGTAAATGATGTCATATAAATAAATTATGTTAAACAAAGGGGAAACAAAAATTCTGCAGTTTTACAATAGAAAAAAGTATGAAAGTACTCCTCTCCTCAGATTGGAGGGATCTAGTGTGAGTGTGGTGGAGAGTACAAAATACTTGGGCTTATCCATATCAGATAACCATGACTGGCGACTACACATTGAGAACCTATCAACAAGACATTTTGCTATATGATGCGCCGTCTTCAACCACTCCTAGATCAGAAGAGTACTTATGAATGTTTACTACGGCTGTTTTCATAGTATAATAAATTACGGTATACTATTCTGGGGAAACAGTCCATACATGGAAAGAATTTTACTTCTGCAAAAACGAATTCTACGGACTATCTTCAGGCAACCATACCTCGCCCACTGTAGACCCTTGTTTGTGGAGGCTGGCATTCTAACACTACCTGCACTGTTTGTTTTGAAGGCGTGTTTGATGACTAGAAGAAAGCCTGATATTTTTTTGAGCAATCAGCAATATCAACACTACAACACCAGACGAAGAAACGACACTCATGTGACAGTGGTACGATCCAGACTGACCCAATATGAACCCAAATATATCTGCGCTAGGATATACAATTGCTTGCCAAATGAATTGAAGACCTTGGAAAACTTGAGTCAATTTAAAATGAACTAAAAAAGATCCTCACAACAAGACAATAATATAGTTTACAAGAATACATTAAGGAAAGAATCTCACCACACCGACTCCAGGAACCACAAGGAAATTGAGCTCTACATTATGATGAAAAAATCTGACGACCACGGCGCATACGCGCTTCTAGTATGAGAATATCAAGTATCAGATTGAGGCATATCATATTACTTGAGTATATGAGAATAATCATCACAATTAATATAAGATAAGGTTGATTTTAAATTCTAATTGAAAATTATAGGCTACCGGTTCTTACCTCCCTAGCGTTTTCTTGACCAACCAAGCCGGAAGCCATTTGAATTGGAATTCCATTTTCATCAAGACCTAATCCTTTGATGTGACTATGAGATGATATTCTCTGAGTTTTGACAGTACTTTTTACTTCTTCGATCTTCATTATTTATTTATTGTTCAAATTGGAATGTGCAAAAATTAATGAAGCTGCCTCCTAACCCCAAACATGAACTGAAAATGCACGCTGCCTAAGCAACTACGATTTGAGGAAATAACAAGAGTTACCATGACAACAATGAACAAACTTGGACCATCTAAACTTATTAGATGAAAATTATGACTGATAAAAATCGTTGTTTTTATTATTTTGGAATGATCAAAGATTTTGATAATTGTTGAATTTTCTTGTAGCAAACATCAGAAGAGATTATCAGTACTGCACAAGGATTGGTACTGCATAATCGATTCAGTCCATTCTACGGTGTATATTTAGACCGTTTAAAATGTCTACGAAGTTGTGCCTACAAGTTGAGTTGAATGTAAATCGATTGCGTAAAACCTGGAGTTTGGTTTGCAAAGTATCATCTTTAAAAACTCATTAAAGTTGAAAGTGGATTGGATTCAACAAGCAATCCAACAATTATCTAATTCATACCTGAAGTACACTTCTTCAACTACTAAACGCTCACTCTCAATTCGAGCAATTTATAAATTTGGATTATTTTATTTTTGGACAAAACGCGCTGAGGATGAGTCTTACGACAAGTCAAGTACTCTACTTATCTCCTTAAAAAACACTCATCTTATATTCCAATGCCATTTATATTTTTAAAGCATAACCTAAAGCCTATTTGCTCGGTTCGGTTTCGTTTGTTGTTGTTTTGTATTAAAGTGTTTTGTGAATTACATTTTATTTAAAACGTTTATCATTCATTTAATTTTCTCGGAAGAAGAAAGATGAATCTCGATTTGATTGGGGTGACTTGGACCTTATTATCGTAAATTTTAATGACTAAACAAATGATACCGGTATGTCATAGGCTAGACTCTACATTAACAAAAAAACAATTAAAAATTACTTTATAGTTTTAAAGTTGAAATGTTTACTAATCAACACTTATTAGTTTTGCTTCACTCTGATTATTGCTTTTATTGATCTTGAGTCTAATGCTCAAGTGAATTCAAACTGTCATGTATTAGTCAAATACCTAGCAGTCAATGGGCGATTAGAATAGAAAATAATTACTAAAATATTAGCTTGTATTTCCTCAAGCAAAAGGGCCCTATTAGTGCAAATTCATGAATTTAACCTTGTTAAATTAAGTATAAATTGGGCAGTTCACGTTATAATGGCACTGGCATTGCTATCCTTGTCTATCATTCAACAAAGGTTTGCGATATCGATGTGCGGTTTTCGCCATTCATTTTTCCTTGAAATTCCGTATCGAAATCATGTATTGCATGACCACCTTCTTATTTAAAAAAATAAAGTTGCACTCAAAATGGCGGATCCAAGATGGCGGACCAGATTTTTAAAGTCATTGTAAAGTAGTATTTTCAATTCGAGTAGCATCCGCAATCACACCCACCGTCAAATTATCTTTATGTATGAGATATTAAGCTGTTCTCAGACTTTTCAACCACTCTGTATAAGACATATACATTTTTGTTGAAGTGTCTTATGCAAATAATAAAATTTCTATTTCTTGATTTTTCAGTTCCCAACACATAAAGCAATGGCTGTCGTAGTACGTGAACCGAAAAAAAGGAAAGGAGAAGAAGTTGATGTGGAGAATAAAAAAGTTAAGAAACGGTCAGTATGGATGAGAGAATCTTCTAGAGAAGAGATGTATGAGAAATACGATGAAATTGAATCCAGTATTCCTTACAAATTCATGGAAATATTGGGCATTGATAAAGAAGCATTCAACTCTATCCTGAAAAAGGTATGGCATGCTCGCTTGTTTATCTTTTTATCTATAACTAGCTGGCCCGGCGAACTTCGTACCGCCAAATAGTTAATGCATCTCATGACAAACTTTAGCTTCATGCACACCTGAGGAGGCCAGTGAGTATAGAATGTAATTCCATACTCACTGGAGGGGGCGCGATGCGACATTTTGCATCCAGGTGCTTCTTTCTTATTGGTTTGAATGGAACAACTCACACACACTGAATCGGGCATGGCGTGGAACGGTGTGATAAGGCAATCTCCATAAGATCAACACTTTGTATCACCAAACCGCGCCTCCTCAGGTGTGCTTAGCCTTAGCTTAATCAGATGCACTATATTTTTATGAAAATTATCCAACAATCACTATTTACATTCTAGTATCTCAATATGGACTTCCTATGTGCTCAGTTAGTTGTGCAGCTGTTTGTATTTTTAGATATAGTTGAATGCAGCTTGCTGGGAAATTGAATGGTATATCTCATGCTGCTGATTATCCCGTGCATACTGTAAATTTACAGCATTTCGTGTTCTACGATCCAAGTTTGGACGTCGTTCGTACCGCGGCATTATTATTAGAATTAAAATTTTGTGAATCAGTAGAAAGATAATATGTTGGATGACGCAATGATTATAACAGCTGATTTTATCATATGTTAGGACGATCCAGTCGGGTATCCAGACTAAACGTCTGGCTAAACGGATATGGCGAGCGAAGCGAGCCGGACGGCTAGTAATATAATATTCCCAGGGATAGCTCTGATTGAAGTAGCAGTGCCCAATCAATTTTTCCGGGATAGATGCATTTCAATCTTCAACTTGGTGCCAACCTAACAAAGTCAACTCAACTTAATGCCAACCTGACAAAATTATTAATTTAGTTACCAGCTAACAACTGTTCCGAAGAGGTACTCTCTCTAGATTATAGCTCTATATTAACATATGGTATGGACATTTTTCAATTATAATTAAGAGAATAAGAATATACATGCTAAAAGACGAACTTTAAACCCTTAAAAACCACCCTTAGAGTTAAAATATTGCCAAAAGATTTCTTAGTGCGCCTCTAAAGGGCCAACTGAATATACCTACCAAATTTGAACGTTTTTGGTCGGGTAGATTTTTGTTCTGCGAGTGAGTGAGTGAGTCAGTCAGTCAGTCAGTCAGTGAGTGAGTGCCATTTCGCTTTTATATATATATATAGATAACTAAACAGAATCATTTTAAAAGGACTTTACAACTTTGAAAGCACATAAATATTTATTGAAATTACTTACAGAAAGATGTCATTTTGTTACAAAACACTTCAAGTTTAAGAAGTGGGTTTATTTTGGTTCGATGTGACAGCCGTTGGTAATGCGACATATTATCCCACCAATAATCGATTTCTTGCCACACTCGTACCAGCATATCAGGCGTAACTTGTGAACAGCAGCAATCCGAATGTGATCCGATTTCGGAGGTCATTAAGATTGTCTGGTAGATGCGGAACATAACCTTATCCTCAATGAAACCCCACAGGAAGATATCCATCGATGTTAAATCCGGTGAGCGAGGTAGCCATGCAATTGGCCCTGCATGGTAAATCCAGCGAAGTTGAAAGCGAATGTCTAGAAAATCCAAACCTTTTCCGTGTAAATGAGGTGGTGCACCGTGAACGAGAGGAATAAGTGCCCTTTCACTTTCAGCATGACGGTGTACCAGCTCATTTCCACAGAGAAGTTCAGGATTTTCTAGACGATTGCTTCCAATTTCAAAGTCCAAAAAGTAGGTAATGTTTCATTCACTTTTGAATTTGAGTCCAATTTTCAGTGCTAACACTGTATATTCTTGATAATAATGATAATTTTATTAAAATCTATTTTATTCGTCCATAAGATATATTTTTACATGATTAATAACAAATTTTCCTAATTATTGAGATTGAATTTTCTGGTTCTATTCATATCATACAAACCGTTCATCTATTTATTACAATTAGTGTTCATCTACTTATTACAATTAGGATAGAGCTATAGTGAGGTCCATGTCATAATGGCAGTGGAAAAGATAGGAGAAAAATCTTGCCGATCCTCAATCTTGTCAATGCCTTCTATAGACGGTAGCTGATACAAGTTTATTGATGTAATATTAACGGTTCATTCTCGTTTAAAATGATCAATTATATTTTATTAAGCAAGAAATTATATTTTTCAATAATTTCATAATGAATTTTCATAATTAAGATGAAATATTTTGTTAATTAATTAGATTAATTGTACATTGTTGAAAGACGATCTGGCAACAGAGCAAAGCGAGAAAGAGACGTGCTATCCGAATTGTTGAATGATAGACAAGGATAGCAATACCATTGCTAATCAAACATTGCCATTATAACGTGGACCTCACTAGGCCAATTCCAAAATCAATGTTAATCAGTCGATGACTTTATAACGTGGATATCACTGTGTTTAACTGTATTGTTATTGCAGATTTCGCGGAAGATTCACAAGGCGGACACTCTGATGCGACAGGCAATTCCGGCGCGCCTCAAGCTGCAGTCGTTCTGCGAGTACGTGGTGACTGGCTGCACCTTCTCCAGCCTGGAGCGACTGTTCCACGTGTCAGCCACTTCCATCAGCAAGTACATTCCCGAGGTGGCCGACGCCATATTGGCTGTGTTTCCCGAATTCATTCAGGTAATTGAAAGTAACCAAACAATGAATTTATTGTTATCTTCTCATCCCTCCTCGTTACCCTCATACTTATCCTCCTCCTCCTCCTTCTTCTTCTTCTTCTTCTTCTTCTCCACTCTTTCTTCCTCTTCTGCACTTTTTTCTCTCACTGATACTAGTAGTTCTGTGAACAGTAGACCTCGCGCAGTTATAAACCACAGCCTCCTCTCATACTGTCCATCAGAGTAGATCCTGTCTGTATGTCGTGTCGGCGAGATATCGGTGTGAAAACGGCTAATGGCTGTTGGGGTTGGTGTATCAAAAATGCTAACATCAAAAGCTGATCTCCTTCAAGACATACTGGCAACAGGTCAGCCCGAGTTCAAAGCAGAGAAAGTTCGAGAGACAATTCTAGGTTATTTTAGTTGTTAATTGCATGCATTCAATAGCTCATTTAATAGTGCATAAAATTGCATTCAATGAGGCATGCAATTAATAGTCCATACAGCAGCTGATTTTTTACCAAGTTACATTGAGATATTGAATTGCATGCGTCATGGCATGCAATTTATAATCCACTCGACAGCTGATTTATGATGAATAATACTATAGTCTGGTTTTTACTCTAATAATGGCGTATGAAAGAGGCTCCTTTTTCCTTTTATATTATCCTTGAAATGTAAAATTTCCAAAAAAAAACTTGTATATACGTCGACGCACAATTTAAAAAGGAACATACGTCTGTCAAATTTCATGAAAATCTATTGCTGCGTTTCGCTGTAAATGCGCAACATATAAACATGAAGAGAAATTCAAAACCGTCGACTTGAATCTTAGACCTCACTTCGCTCGGTCAATTATAATTTTCAGTGTTGAAACAACACTCTTCTCCTTCTTCTCCACCTTCTCCTCCTCCTCCTGCTTCTCCTCCTTCTCCTCTTCCTCCACTTTTTCTTCTTCTTCTCAATTTTTTCCTCACACTGATATCTTATTTTCCAGTGTTGAAACAATACTCTTCTCCTTTTCCTTCCCCCCTCCTCCTCCTCAACAATTTCTCCTTCGTAACTTTTTTCTCTCACTGATATCTTATTGTTGTTTACTGCATATATCAGGATGACTTGAATCATAGTATCTACTATAGAAGGTGGTCAAATTATGAAAATTTGTCGTCCCAACATTTTAAATGACTTTATAACGTGAATTTCACTATAATAGTACAATAAATAGATTATTTGTAATATTGTTTCACATCAGCTCTGTAACATCTATTAATCATCTACATCTGTTATTATTATATTATTATTAATTATATATTTATTCTTTATTGATTCATACAATAAGTACATCATAGAAATAGAAATAGAAATAGAAATATATTTATTAGCCGATAAATACTTAAAATAGTACAGTGGGCCATGTCACATATAAACATCTCAATATAAAAAAATACAGGTTACAACATACCTATAAACATCAATCAATAATTATAACATAACAATTCTCGTAATTATATAAATATATCAGTCAGCTTGGAAGAAATTATTTATAATATCACAAGGGAGATCAAAGAACTCTCCAACACTGTACAGTGGGTTCTCTAAAAGCATCCTTTTCACTTTTGTTTTGAAAACAGATATACTCAGATTCCTGGAACACAGCGGTAATCTATTGAAAGCTCTTATTGATAGAACGTCAGATTGACACTGCAACTTTCAATCTTACATAGGGAACATCCAAATAATTACTCTGCCTAGTGTCGTGCCTATGCATTTCTGATCTACACTTCAAAGTATGCAACTCATTTTTTACTTTTATCAGAAGAAGCATAACATACAAACTGAACACTGTCATAATATGTTGTGATTTAAAAAGAGGACGACAATGCGCATAGTAGTCTGAACCAGTCATTATTGACTGGTTGAACTGATGAACCTATCATCATAATGATAGGGAGAGAAAAATAAGGTAACCTTGTGCTATTCCTCTCCCAAATTCAGATTAGATTAAACATAGTTCGAAATAGGTTAGCCTAAGTCTTGTAGTTGTTTAGACAAAATTTCCAGTCCTTGCTTATTTTCACAATGTAGTTTTCAAATTTAGATGCTTCAAAACCAAACATAGAAGAAATATTTCACATTATTATCACTAAAATAGGCATTGATAATTGTGCCGGAGTGATTCAGGGCAAGACGATCTTTAACAAACAGTGGAAACGATACAGCAAAGACACGGCGCTTTACTATTGGCTTGCAACCGACACAAGAAACAGTCTGGTCTGTGTCGATATTGGCACCTGTCACACAGATGGACTCTCGTTTCCTCTCTCGAATCTAGCCGAATCACTTCGAGACAAGTCTCTAAATCTACCTGAGAAATGCTTCTTCATTGGTCCTAGTGGGGTACAGTCGGAGAAGCACATTGTTACACCGTTTGACAACAGTCAGAGAGACGATGGGTTGTTGTCGGATGATGAAGCAGCCCACAACAGGCATCTGGAGAAGGTGTCAATGACTGCCGACGACACACTCAAATTACTCAGTGGTCGTTTTAAATTGTTTGACTCTCCCGCCATACTGGCTCCAGAAACTGTTGTGAAACTGTTGAAGTCGTGCTGTTTGTTGCACAACTGGATGCAGCGGGTTGTGAAAAGTGGAGTTGAAACTAGTGAGGAGGTAGCTGCAGATTTGGCGCCTGGTAGAGTGGATGCTCCTGGTATAATCAAAAGTGGAGTTGAAACTAGTGAGGAGGTAGCTGCAGATTTGGCGCCTGGTAGAGTGGATGCTCCTGGTATAATCAAAAGTGGAGTTGAAACTAGTGAGGAGGTAGCTGCAGATTTGGCGCCTGGTAGAGTGGATGCTCCTGGTATAATCAAAAGTGGAGTTGAAACTAGTGAGGAGGTAGCTGCAGATTTGGCGCCTGGTAGAGTGGATGCTCCTGGTATAATCAAAAGTGGAGTTGAAACTAGTGAGGAGGTAGCTGCAGATTTGGCGCCTGGTAGAGTGGATGCTCCTGGTATAATCAAAAGTGAAGTTGAAACTAGTGAGGAGGTAGCTGCAGATTTGGCGCCTGGTAGAGTGGATGCTCCTGGTATAATCAAAAGTGAAGTTGAAACTAGTGAGGAGGTAGCTGCAGATTTGGCGCCTGGTAGAGTGGATGCTCCTGGTATAATCAAAAGTGGAGTTGAAACTAGTGAGGAGGTAGCTGCAGATTTGGCGCCTGGTAGAGTGGATGCTCCTGGTATAATCAAAAGTGGAGTTGAAACTAGTGAGGAGGTAGCTGCAGATTTGGCGCCTGGTAGAGTGGATGCTCCTGGTATAATCAAAAGTGGAGTTGAAACTAGTGAGGAGGTAGCTGCAGATTTGGCGCCTGGTAGAGTGGATGCTCCTGGTATAATCAAAACTCCTGGTAGCGAAGTTATAGATGCTCCTGGTAGCTGTGTGGATGCTCGCTCCTGGTATGATAAAGACTGGTAGCTGTCTCTCAGATGCTCCTGCTAGTAGTATGGATTGATACTATTTGCAATAAGAACCACCGACACATACAAGTGATTGGTCTAAAACGTTTAACCATTTAACGTTTAAACATTGTTTAACCATAACGTTTATTGTTTAACGTTTAAACAAATACGTTTTCCAACCTAATAGGTAGCATACTAAAATGTTTATTCCAAAATAAATGGCAAGGATCAATGATAAATAATAGCATAACATAAAATGAAATGTTTATTTTTTCATTCATGTTTCAAAAAGTTAGGTTTTGCTTTGAATTTATAGACCTAGGCTACACCATACAAAAAATCTAAACGTATTTTCACAAAATAATTTGGAGAGCATTTGAATTATCCCGCTGCAATCAGCTGTTTTCGTTTTGCTATAATGCCAACAATACAACAGCAAAATATTGTGAATTTTCCTCATGTTTACTACGTTGAAATCCTGGACTTGAAGAAGTCGAGAACTTAGACTCCGGAGTTTAGAACATAAACACGTGACTCAGAAAGTTGATTTAGACCCGAGAGCTTATTTTAGTCCTGGACTCTGTAAGTCAAGAACTTATAGATCCCGAGCTCGGAAACCGGCCCTAAACAATATATTTTCAGCTCTTTCTGAGCATATTGTTACCTATATTAAATTAAAGGTAGAATATTATTGTTCATATTATTTATATTATAGAGCGTATAAGTAAGTCTAAGGCTAGGCGCACACCAGTTAGGCAAGACAAGACAAGACATGATCAGACACGTTTAGTCACAATACTTCACATAGTTGCTTATGAAGACATGTCTAATTGCAATGACTAATCAGTGTGAGTTGCGTTATAAGCAGCAATGTGGAGTATTGTGACTAATCATGTCTGATCAGGTCTTGTCTTATCTTGACTAACTGGTGTGCGCCTAGCCTTAGGTAGATTTAATACATTCTCGTTTCATCTTTAGTAATTATACCGGGTGTTCCAGAAAGAATGACCCAATCTTAAACAGTTATATTGATTTAAAAAAATGGTGCACAAAACCCAATTTTACATCAAATTACTCCACAGAAGTATCGAGTTTATGATGATGTATTATAAGTGTTCTATGTGCCCTCCTTTTGAGTCTCGGACGACATCTAGACGGTAGCCGAATTCATCCCAGACTGTTTGCAAGATGTCTGTCTTCTCGGACTGTAGCTACTGCATCAGTTATCCTGGTTTCTAGCTCATCAATATCAAATTCTAAGGGAGGAACAACATTAAAGATTTATGTTCAGATCGATGTTCAACGTTAAGATTGATACGTGTTTATGTTCCTCCCTTAGCACTTGATATTGAGGAGCTAAAAATCAGGATAACTGATGCAGTAGCTACAGTCCGAGAAGACATCTTGCCAACAGTCTGCCATGAATTTGGCTACCGTCTAGATGTCGTCCGAGCCTCAAAAGGAAGGCACATAGAACACTTATAATACATCATCATAAACTCGATACTTCTGTGAGTAATTTGATGTAAAATTTTTTTGTGTGCACCATTTTTTAAAATAAATATAACTGTTTAAAATTGGGTTATAGGTAGGCCTACATCATACGGTCATAGAGCAATATTATAACATATAATTTCATGTATTGAACCTTTTGATGGGTTTTTCGTAATATATTTCTTAGATTTTGATCAACTAATGTACAAATAGATTTTGTTTTTGGAAACTTATTCAAAGTTGATTATGAACTACATTACCAACAGAGGAAAATATATAAATAGAGTTAACTATATTAATTAGAAATTTATTGATTGTTCTGTTTTATTTTGTTTCGATTCCATAGAATGTGCCTTCTCTTTCATTTCATGTAGGGGTTTTCAATTTAAAGTTTTTTGTAATTGTGTTCACTCAAATAAATAGATTTTGTTACATTACGTGGATTATTCTTTTTAGACTACTGTAGAAGGCTGCTTAGCTTTTATTCTTTCTCAGCCATATTTTGACATACCGTAACGTTTTATAAATTTGTGGCTAAATTATTTATTTTTTGACTTCATATCAAACAATAAATTATTACAGGCTAAAACAGAAAACTCACAGAGGAACATGAGTTTCTGAAACATAGTAACTTGAAGTATTTTATTTATTTATTAGAACAGTCACAAACACGATATTTGGAAAGAGAAACAGGCAATTGCCCAAAACTTCTTCAATTCCTTGATTTTGGCACATAAATAGTCCAAAGTGAGGTTAAGTTTAAAATTTCTGTTTTCACCAAAGATTAACACTCAGAGAATACGTATTCGAGATATGACTGATGAATTTTGAATTTCGAATGGTTGATAAGAGCCGGAAATAACACTAAACAATCCGAAAGTTTCAATAATATTGAAATAAACTTGATAATTTTGAGCAGAAAAATTAAAACTACAATCACTGCAACTATTAGCTGACTATTTTAATCTAATAATTATCAAAATATTGGATTACTGGTAGATAGTAATCACTTGGAACAAAAAATGCTCAACCAAACTCATAAATATGTAGATGGAAAATAACAGAATGTTAAAATCAGGATAGAGAATATAGGTAGGCTACATATTAATGTAATCAATTCAAATTTATCTTTTAATCTTATCCCGATTGAAAATAAAACAATATAAATGAGAATAGATATTATATGAAATACACATTTGTATATTACACAAGGTAACCTACTGTACATACTATCACGCAATACAAAAACAAATAATAGAAATTTGAGAAAATAATTAAGATAAATTCAGCTACTGTTTTTTAAATGGAATCGGAATATTATAATAATTATTAAATTCTTAGTGCCGGTTGCAAAAAAACCGGTTAAATTTTAATCGTGATTAACTCCACGAGAACCAATAAGAAAAGCCGTATTTTCAAAAAAGCCTTCTCTGATTGGTTCTCGAGAAATTAATCACGGTTAAAATTTAACCGGGGTTTGTGCAACCGGGTCTTAGTAACCAATTCTTATTTACCGGTTCTTATAAGCTATGTAGCTTATTAGAGGATATGAATTCAATATTGTTTTTTCAAATACGATAATTAAAATATTCTTATTTCATAAAAAAAACACTATCTATAGTGAGGTGCACGTTATAATGGCAGTGGAGAAAGATAGGAGAACAACGTTGCCGATCCAACGGGGCGAAAACTAAATTGTGGGTTCGATTCCCAGCGGAAGAATGGCTTTTTTGAACGTATCATCATCTCATCTCATCACTCACACACATGTAAATAACTCATATGAACAAACGCCCAACAACGTGAGGTCCACGTTATAATAGCAGTGAAGAAAGATAGGAGAAAAACGTTGCCGATCCCTCTGTCTTGCCAATGCCTTCTATAGACGGTAGCTGATACAGGGCTATTAATGTAAACTGTTCATTCTCGTTTAAAATAATCAATTATGGAAACACAAATATTTTTCATTATGGAAAAGTACCACATCACTCACTCTAAGGTTATAATCAATTATATTTTATCAAGCAATAAATTATATTTTTCAATAATTTCATAATTAAGATGAAATATTTTGTTAACTAAATATTAACTCTACATTGTCACAAGACGATCTGGCAACAGAGCAAAGCGAGAAAGAGATAGCGCTATCCGGTTTGTTGAATGATAGACAAGGATAGCAATACCATTGCTAATCAAACACTGCCATTATAACGTGGACCTCACTATAGCTGAATTTCTCTTGACTATTTTCTTAAGTTTAAATTTGTTTTTGTATTGTGTACTATGGGTTACCTTGCGGTTAACTCCTGGTTCTTGTAAAGGACACAGGTATTGGTTTGCCTAACTAACATACTACTTGGGAACACAATAAGCTTCAGTTTACGTGTGGGGTTCTTTGAACATTTGGATCCTTGAATACGTCCCTTAAAAAAATACCTTGCGCAGGTTTCATATGAATTAATTATTAATTTTTATGAATTAAATTATAGCTAATATTGTATTTTGAAATAATCATTATAAAACTAAGGGTCGGTTTCCGAGCTCGGGATTTAGCCAAGTCCTAGACTTTAAACAGCTGGAGTCAGAAAATTGGCTTTCCAAAACGGGGCGTAGTCGCAGCTTTTATAACAGTAGTCGTAGTTTTTATTTTCTCATTTCTAAAATTGGAAACGTTTTTCCTTTCACGAAATTAGACATTCCTAAATAATTCAAAATAGCTGAAACTTTACACTATTTTCTCTTTATATTTTGTGTTCAATTTTCTAGTTTTTCGAAATTTAATTCAAACGTGACTATGACAATGACTGCGACTACGCCACGTTTTGGGAAACCAATTTTCTGACTCCAGCTGTTTAAAGTCTAGGACTTAGCTAAATCCCGAGCTCGGAAACCGGCCCTAAATGTCAGCAAATTTGAAATGGGAAACAGTGATACTAAAACTAAAATGTCTACAGTTTGAAAGGAAACTCACGCTAGTAACATATTTTTAAATTATTTATTATTGTATCTACTTTATGAAAATGATATATTTGTTGAGTTACAAAAAGGCCTTGATGATTTATTCATGTAATGAATAGTTCTTGATTTTTCATTTAATAAATCAAGAATTCTCTTGATGACTCAAGTTCTGCTCGTCTCTACCAGGTTCTTGCTGGCCTATCTCTTCCACAAAAGATTTGGTTGTAGGGTCACTCATGTCTTCATCTACATCATCTTTCTCCTTCTCTTCATTTTGAACTTTCTGAAAAAAATATTAGTCACCATCAGCTTGCAAGAAAAATTTGGGGTGTATCGAAAGGTTTACAAATTTTCTATACAATGATCCGGTACATTGCACAAGTCTGTTAAATTTTAACGGCGATTAAATGCCTTGAGAACCAGTTAGAGAAACGGAAGACGTTGTTAATCAGCACCTGGTCATTGACCGAGCGAAGTGAGGTCAAAGGTTGCGTACAGACTCTCGCTCTGCTCCGCAACCGAATGTCCTCCAGCAGAGCGATTGATGATCGACCGGGAGCAAGAGTGGTTCGACCGGGGAACGCGAGATCTAACATCTTCCGTAACGTTCATGATGGGTACGTGGGCGGTCCGACTGTGGTTCGATGGTGGTACGAAGGCGGTACGAGGGAGGAGCGTGCTCGGTGCGTGTTGGAAGCACGAATATGTGTACGCAGCTTTAGATTCAAGTCCACGGTTTTGCATTGCTCTTTATGCTTGAATGTTTATATGTTCCGCATTTACGGCGAAACGCGGTAATAGATTTTCATGAAATTTGACAGGTATGTTCCTTTTTAAATTGCGCGTCGACGTATATACAAGGATTTTGGAAATTTTGCATTTCAAGGATAATATAAAAGGAAAAAGGAGCCTCCTTCATACATCAATATTAGAGTAAAAATCAGACCATAGAATTATTCATCATAAACCAGCTGTCAAGTGGATTATAAATTGCATGCAATGACGCATGCAATTCAATATCTCAATGTAACTTGATGAAAAATCAGCTGTCGTGTGGACTATTAATTGCATTCAATGAGGCATGCAATTGATAACTCGAAATAGCATTGTATTTTTCCCGACTTTTCTCTGCTTTCAACTCGGTATGGTGATGATAGCTTGATTTTTATGATGATAGCATAGTTGTTTACAACAAATTATTAGCATTGTCGGTACAACAACCCAAACAGCCATTAGTTTTTTACACACCAATATCTCGCCGACACGACAGGACAGTACATAATATACTCTGATTGACAATATTAGAGGTGGCTGTGGTTTATAACTGCGCGAGGTCTACTGTTCACAGAACTACTAGTAGTTTTAATTTAACCAGACTCTTGTGCAACCGGTCTGTAAATTGTATAATTAATATTTTATGAATAGGCAGGTTGATTCTCTTTTGATATTTACAAATTTTACAGACTTCTACACTAGAAGCATAAAAACATGTGTAATCATGCTTATAAACTTCAATTGAAAATTTTCATAAAAATGACTGTACCTTCTTTAATGAGTACCTATATCAGAAAGATTTGAAAAAGTATCATCTCTAATATAATGGGAGTGCGTCAGCCTTAAAAGGTGGCACTTGATGAAGGTCCTATACGTTGTGTAAGTGACCACGGCTTGTTCATCAAGCCGTTTTTCATTAGTTATTGCCTGACATTAGTTATTGTTTTCATTTGATGTTCTCTTCTGTGATAAAACATTTATAATATATTATCAATTTATTCAATAAAAATCTGGTGTGGCACACTCACACAACTTTCCTTGCCGTTAAGAAAATTGATCACCTGACGCAAGTGTACTCACGCATATCAAGTCTACTATTCAAAGATATGAGACAGCTGGTGATAGGTCAATAACGCTGGAAACACACTATATCTGCTATCTCTTCGTAGTGAATGATTTAATAGAACCAACAGTTGCCAACAGTTTGCAATTTAAAAATCACATTTTCTCGGATTTCAAGCTTATTTTCAATTTTAGGTGGAAATGTTACTGGACATTAATTGCAGAGATTTTCATGCTCAATCTTTTCCACTTGAAATTTTTTGTTTAAATTGTATATGAAGGCTGATAATTGAGAAACTAAAATCAAACTTTGCATAGATGGGGCGAAGCTCCTGAAATTTTTACAGATATAGGACTTCTTGCAGTTGATAGAGCTTATCAATGACTATTCCAGGTTTAAATTTGATCAAAATCGTTGGAGCCGTTTTCGAGAAAATCGCGAAAAACCCTGTTTTTGACAACATTTTCGCCATTTTCACCGCCATCTTGGATTGCATTTGATCGAATTTGTTCGTGACGGATCCTTATAGTGTAAGGACCTTACGTTCCAAATTTCAAGTCATTCCGTTAACTGGGAGATGAGATATCGTGTACACAGACGCACATACACTCATACACACACACACACACACACACACACAACACACACACACACACACAACACACACACACACACCACACACACACACACACACACACACCACACACACACACAACACACACACACACACACACACACACACACACACACACACACACACAACACACACACACACACACACACACACACACAGACACACACACAGACCAATACCCAAAAACCACTTTTCGGACGCAGGGGACGGTGAAACGTATAGAAATTCAGAAATTGGGGTACCTTAATTTTTTCGGAAAGCAATACTTTCCTTACCTATGGTAATAGGGCAAGGAAAGTAAAAATGTGTTTCAATATACGGTAACTAATTTTAAACTCAGACCTTTAGTGAGTGACATACACCCAACATAATTATTCGAATTAATTGGGCTTGGAAAAGTAGGTATTTCACATTTCAGCCGCTATGAAAATGCATCACCACTGCGCCATAATTTCGTTTAGCATCATCGGTTGTATGAAAAGTTTCAGATTGAGGCAAAAGGTTGAAAAGTTTCAAACCTTCAATATTCAATACCTAATATTTCAATGCTATTATTTGTTGAAGAATTGAAGAAGCAGAGGATTTAGTAGGTATGTTTTCAACCAACAATGAATAAATCTATCTATCAAATTGATTAAATTAGGTAATATTAAATTGTTAGTATTAAGGCGTGCTCACACTGAACAAATGTTCGACAAACATGTTTGTTGAAACAGTTTGGGCAAATTTTATCATGTTTGACAAACAATGTTTGCCCGTGGCCAGTGTGGACGCATCACCAAATAAAATATTTGTAAGTGGGAAGAACAGGTTTTATGTTTTACAGCTGTTAACTCTGATTTTTTTTTGAAAAAAACAGTAATTTTTTGTTTGACAAACAATGTTTGTCCAAACTTTGTAAAATGTTTGCCCCTGAGCTCCTCAAGAAACATGTTTGCCGAACAAGTATGTCGAAGTGTGGACATGGCTTTAGAGGCCCGAGCTGTAGGATAGTATAGATAAAATCTAATTACTTTTTTGTTGATTCTATTTTATCTCTTACATATTAATTATAGGTTTCACAGGTGCGGATCCAGGGAGGGGCGATCACCAAGTGGTGTTTGAAAAAAAATGTTGTGGGTGCAGATCTGGAAAGATATCTATTTATTGTATATTCTATATCCCATCAAAGTAAACCAGTTATAATAATGTAAAATCTTATAGAGACGGTTTCCGAGCTCGGGATTTAGCTAATCCTAGACTTTAAACATCTGGAGTCAGAAAATTGGTTTTCCAAAACGGGGCGGAGTCGCAGTCATTGTCATAGTCACGTTTGAATTAAATTTCGAAAAACTAGAAAATTGAACACAAAATAAAATAAAGAGAAAATAGTGTAAAGTTACAGCTATTTTGAATTATTTGGGAATGTCTAATTTCGTCAAGGAAAAACGTTTCCAATTATAGAAATGAGAAAATAAAAACTACGACTACTGTTATAAAAGCTGCGACTACGCCCACTACCTCCGTAAACAAAGCCATAGTGCATTCGTGTGACGTCAGCACAGGTAGGGCTCCCACACCAATAAAAACACTAGCTGATATAGATCAGCTGAAATCAACGAATTTTTATTGGTGTAGAAGCCCTACCTGTGCTGACGTCACACGAATGCGCTACGGCTTTGTTTACGGAGGTAGTGGTACGCCCCGTTTTGGAAAGCCAATTTTCTGACTCCAGCTGTTTAAAGTCTAGGACTTAGCTAAATCCCGAGTTCGGAAACCGGCCCATAATGTAATCACGTGTATTTATTTTTGTTTTTACAGAAAACTCTATCATATTACCTGCTGCATAAAGTCCAGCGCATGCCGTAGCTCGGTGAGCGTGTCAAGGTCGCAGGTGGGTTTGGGCGCGATGCGCAGACGCTTCCGCGCACCCAGATGGGTGAAGGGTGGGGATGGCAGAGCGGGCGGAGTGGGGGGAAGCCATGGCGCAGAGGGAAGAGGCGGCTCGCCGTCAGTCGGTGGCTGGCTTCCGTCGCGGAAGGACGCAGCTGAAGCAGCTCCCTGGGTGCGTACTGTAGCGGAGGGCATGAAATCACGTTGACTGAAGGTTAGTGACTTTTAAATAAATCTATAGTATTGCTATAGTCAGGTCCTGGTAATAAATGACATTGGAGAAGGATAGAAGAACAGCGTTGCCAAGTCTCTGCCTTGCCACTGCCTTCTGCCACTGCCTAGAGTATAGCTGATATCGGTATATCTTATGTAATATTAACTGTTTATTCTTGTTTATCTAACTGATCTCTTTCATTTATTATTGTTTATTGTATTTGTAGTACCTATGCAACTTATTGTATGTTTCTTCAATGTGAATTGTGACTTGGCTATAAGTAACTTCTATATTCAACTTGCCCAATAAAAACTTGAAACTTGTTTGAAAAATCAATTATATTTCAAGTATTTTACTGCTGCAACATTGCAATTGAAAGAGGATTCTATAATACAGTATATAAGAAATCTTGAAAATTTATAGTTGGTAGCTAACTTCAAATCAAATCGTTTATTGCACAAAAAATATATACAGAATACAACAAAAAGGAAAACAACTTTGTGCTACACGTCGGCAAAAGAAAACTTGTACGCCGACTTGGAGTCTTATCTTATTCACTTGTACATTATCATTAATATATAAAATATTATAGTATAGGTTTACAATAATTAACATTCAACCAACTCAATAGTTATAAACACATTCTTGGTTTTAATTACTGTATCTATTTTCAAAAGATATTCCCATTAGTCTTGTGAACACCAGTGCAATTTGCACAAATGGCAATGGTAATCTCATTTATGAAATTCATTAACTAATCATAAAAAATATATTACCTTGACTGATAAAATGTAGGCTAAAGTGATTGATTATTTAAAGCTGTAAAGCTTGATTATTTCAAACAAGAATGGACAGTTGGAATTTCATCAAATATAACGGTATCAGCTATCTTTTATAGAAGGCAGTGGCAAGGTGGAGAATCGCAAATCTGTTCTCTCATCTATCTCTACTGTCATTTTAATTTGAGCTTGGCTGAAGGTAAGTCTGTGAGCCCCCACACGTGACATCAAAAATAGTGGACCTTACTATATAATATGAGTTCACAGTTGGAACCATGAAAAATAGGATAAATATATTAGACTAAGTTATTAAATTTATAAATCTACTTTGTGAGAATAAATTAAGGACTGAAATGTTTGTGAAGTGAACAACTACAAGACTCAACCTATTTCGGACTATGTGTAACCTTATCTAAATTTGGGAGAGGAATAGCACAAGGTCACCTTATTTTTTTCTCCTCATTATCTTTGATGATGTACTTATTGTATGAATTAATAAAGAATAAATAAGAGGATAAAGTTTTTACAATCTAATGATGACCCACATCAGGTCAAAATTATTCTAACTACAAGTGGTTATTGCATTATTTTTACTTGAGTATTTTTGTTTTTAAATTTAAGGATAAATATGAAAATTTATTTACCAATTCCATACTGCATCGGCGGTACGATTTCAAAGGTTGCCGATTGTTCAGACCTGAAAATGCGTTGCATAAAATGGCGCATATTTCCTCCAATCCGTCTGAAAAAATTTCCAACCGACGCGAGGCATGATGATTCATCCTCTTCATCCATCACATTATATCAATTGAGCACTTGAATTTGAAAAAAAACTCAAACAAATGCTTTCAAACAGAGAGCTCCTCTCATGCTCTCATTTACTGTGTGATAATTCAAAAATTGTGTTTTGATAAACAAATAATTTTTGCCAAATTTACCAGAAATTCTGTATGCATTCTATTGTGACTTCCAATTTAGGTTAATTCATTTCCAATCAGTTGTTGAATGATAAACATATGTTTAATTCAAAGAACAGTGTGATACTTGAAAAAAATTATGGTTTGTTTAATATAGATGTTACTTTCCTTGCCCTATTACCATAGGTAAGGAAAGTATTGCTTTCCGAAAAAATTAAGGTACCCAATTTGTAAATTTCTATACGTATCGAGGTCCCTTGAGACCAAAAAAGTGGTTTTTACTTTCCTTGCCCTATTATCTCAGGTAAGGAAAGTATTGCGTTCCAAAAAAAATTAAGGTACCCCAATTTCTAAATTTCTATACGATTCAAGGTTCCCTGAGTCCAAAAAGTGGTTTTTACTTTCCTTGCCCTATTATCTCAGGTAAGGAAAGTATTGCGTTCCAAAAAAAATTAAGGTACCCCAATTTCTAAATTTCTATACGATTCAAGGTTCCCTGAGTCCAAAAAAGTGGTTTTTGGGTATTGGTCTGTATGTGTGTGTGTGTATGAGTGTATGTGCGTCTGTGTACACGATATCTCATCTCCCAATTAACGGAATGACTTGAAATTTGGAACTTAAGGTCCTTCCCCTATAAGGATCCGACACGAACAATTTCGATTAAATGCAATTCAAGATGGCGGCTAAAATGTCGAAAATGTTGTCAAAAACAGGGTTTTTTTGCGATTTTCTCGAAAATGGCTCCAACGATTTTGATCAAATTTATACCTAAAATAGTCATTGTTAAGCTTCATCAACTGCCACAAGTCCCATATCTGTAGAAATTTCAGGATCTCTGCACCAGCTAGGTAAAGTTTGATTTTAGATTTTCAATTATTAGGCTTCAGATAAAATTTAAACAAAAAATTCCAAATGGAAAAGATTGAGCATGAAAATCTCTACAATTAATGTTCAGTAACATTTTCACCTAAAATTTAAAATAAGCTCGAAATTTGAGAAAATGTTATTATTTCAATTGCAAACTTTTGGCAACTGTTGATTCTAAAAAATCATCCACTATTAAGAGATAGCAGACCTCGTGTGTCTCCAGCGTTATAGTCCTGTCACCAGCTGGCTTCGATCTTTGCATAGTAGACTTGAGATGCGCGGGAACACTAGCGTCAGATGATAAATTTTCATAACGACAAGGAAAGTTGTGTGAGTGCGCCACACCAGATTTTTTTTTGATATTTGCCTTCTGTAGAGTTATGTCTGAGAATGGTGGTGTAGAATTTTTTATTTCAGAAAAATATTTGTAAATTACTTGAAAGTAATTGCTGTCGGCCAATTCTAATGAAATTTACGATGAATTTGTTGCTATTAGGAACTAGTAGTTCTATGAACAGTGGACCTCGCGCTCAGTAAGTTACATTGACATGTTGTTATGTTTTCTCAAAAATTAATAAATAATTTATCAATTTAAAATGTCTAGAAAAAATCCTAAATAAACATAGAGTTTTCTGTCCTATCGTACCGTGACGTGTCGTCCCGGAATGTGAGTATGAGTGCTGTTATCAGGTCTGGCTGCCGTCAATACGCCAATCCAATCAACCCATCAGAGAACATTCTGTGTTGTCGTGTTGGTGGAAAATCGGTGTGTTGAAATTAACAAAATATACTACCGTAATGCTGATTTCCTACTAACTTCATTTCTCACTTTTCATGATTTTAGAAATCAATTTTTTTCAATAATATTTGTTGCAATTTTGATCATCAGATTAAAAAAGAAAAATGTAAAAAAATGTTTTCTATCAATAACTCCAAACTCTAAACTAGAATCATAACCTCAGCTTATTATGGAAAGACAAAATTAGTAGACAATACTGTCTACTAACGTTGATGTAAAGATACATTTTCAAGATGTTCGATGTTTATGAACGGGTAGGTTAACCGTTACTGTTAATTCGTGTTTAGAATTATCAATTGTATTTTAAATGATAAATTTTCATATTGAGATTAAATATTTTTTTTAATTAGGCTAGTAATATTTCCACATGATCTGGCAACGTTGCAGAGCTAGAAAAGGACAGCACTATTTGCTTTGTCGAATGATAGACAAGGATAGCAACACCAATGCTAATCAAATACTGTCATTATAACGTGGATATCACTATAGGATCTGGACCTTTATTGATAGCTTGTCAATGTGACCACAGAACCAATTTGCTTCCCAAATATTCTCATTGACCGAGCGAAGTGAGGTCTAAGATTCAAGTCGATGGTTTGGCATTTCTCTTAATGTTTGAATGTTTATATGTTACGCATTTACGGCGAAACGCGGTAATAGATTTTCATGAAATTTGACAGATATGTTCCTTTTTTAATTGCGCGTCGACGTATATACAAGGTTTTTGGAAGTTTTGCATTTCAAGGATGATATAAAATGAAAAAGTAGCCTCCTTCATATGCCAATATTAGAGTAAAAATCAGACTATAGAATTATTCATCATAAATCAGCTGACAAGTGATTACACAGATGTGTAAAGAAGCCAGTCTATTGCTGTATTTTCCATAAGGTCTATAGTTTCTATCAGGTACTTGTGGATGAGAATACTGCGTGAGGTCTACTGTTCACAGAACTACTAGTAAAAATACAGAGTGAATAAATAGACTGATTTATCACTATTACCCTACTATAAAGGCTTTATTTCTCTGAAATTCTAGAAATATTCCTTCAGCCTTGACTTGTATTGACCTACTTTTTTCACTCAAACTCTCCCCAAATCATAACTCTTTTCAACTTATTCTCTCACGCCAAAGTAGGCCTAAACTACAGCCTACCTCCTAACTCTCTCACTCTTTCTACAACTTTTGCTGTCTTCCAAAAAACTAGGCCTGAAATGCAGAAAACTTCTTGGAGATGTGTATATTTGGGGCATACTTTGCGAAAAAGCATGCAACTCCAATGTCCTTAATTAGCACACAACTCCCAGTATTCTGGGAGCGTTTGGGATATGGGATGAGGCATGCAACTTCAATGTCTAAAATATTTGCCTATGAATCCCAGTATTTTGGGAGCATTAGGGGCTAGGGATAAGGAATGCAACTTCAATGTCCTGAATTAGCTGCTAACTTAAAGTATTCTGGGACGTCTGAGGCAAGCGATAAGGCATGCATCTTTTTTGCCTTGAGTTAATATAGAATTGAATGAGAATCGAGGCAAGTTGCACACTTGTGGCACAGATTGCCCTGACCTGACCCGCACTAAAAATATTATACTCGTAGCGATTCCGTGTCAGAAACCCGTGTTGCCGAAAATCAATCAACCTGCCCTAGCCTACTAACAAAACTTTATTATTGCAACTCTCCTGCTCCTCCTTCTACTCCTCCTCCTCCTCCTCCTCCTCCTCCTCAACCCACTTGCCCTTCATCGGACCATTCCATTAAAGCCTAGCCCAACAATATTGTTGTTTGTCTTATATATATTTTATACACCGTAACGTGATAGAGAATAATAATAATTTCTCTGATTTCCAATGAATTGTAATCAGAGGAGTTTATTTACAAATACATATACATAATAATTATGATACCCATATTAAAAGAGATTGCTAATAATAAATTAAGTCCTATACCTCACTAATATGCGTTGGGGTCAATGATATAGTTTTGCAAATAATTTTTTAAATCTAACGTAGACTTATGTGTGCTTTGGATTGGGTCGAATTTGGGCCAAAACAGAGTTGATAATTAATATTTTCTTCTAAAGTTATTGACCGAGCGAAGTGTGTCTAAGATTCAAGTCTGACGGTTTGGAATTTCTCCTAATGTTGAAATGTTTATATGTTGCGCATTTACGGCGAAACGCAGTAAAAGATTTTCATAAAATTTTACAGGTATGTTCCTTTTTAAATTGCGCGTCGACGTATATACAAGGTTTTTGGAAATTTTGCATTTCAAGGATAATATAAAAGGGAAAAGGAGCCTCCTTCATACGCCAATATTACAGAAAAAAACAGACTATAGAATTATTCAACATAAATCAGCTGTCTAGTGGACTACAATACTACCCGTTCAAAAACATCGAACATCTTTAAAATGTATCTTTCCATCAATGTTACTAGACAGTTGACTATAATACTACCCCTTCAAAAACATGGAACATGTTGAAAATGTATATTTCCATCAACGTTGTAGACAGTTGCAGCCAGACCTGATAACAGCGCTCACACTCACATTCCGGGACGACACGTCACGGTACGATAGGACAGAAAGCTCTATGTTTATTTAGGATTTTTTCTAGACATTTAAAATTGATAAATTATTTATTAATTTTTGAGAAAACATAACAACAGGTCAATGTAATTTACTGAGCGTGAGGTCTAATGTTCACAGAACTACTAGTATTTTTTAAGATCATATATTTTCATACTCATTTGTATTTGTGTATTGGATCAAAACATGTCTGGATGAAAATGAGGTAGTGTTGACTGATGAAAAATGCATAAAAAATGTAATATATATAATGAATAAAATATTATTCTTTATTTTAAATGAATTAAAAAATTAGAATTGATGGTAGCGCTATCCCACCGCTTTTTGACTGAATTATTTTTTCTCATAGATAACTTGACATGATTAACATAACATTATAAAAATATATCTAAATAAATAACTATTTGCCATAAAATTACAAAACAAAAATGGATATCATGCATTGCATTTATTGATAAATTTATGAATATAGAAGTGCTAAGTCACAATTTTCTAAATAATTAAGAACATAAACTACTGATACCATGGGATATCTTCTTATGCTATATTCTCTCTATGGCCATATACCCTCAACATTAGAAATAACTGAACGTTATACAATTTGACTTATGCCTTCCGCACTACTCTATAATAAGCACACTTGTAACTGGGTTGGGTTATAGAAGTTCAAGTTGGTTTCAGTTCGCATGCATGTCGTCAACATCATGAAATACATGTATTCAAATGCGAGGTAACATACAGAACCACTCACATTGAATTGCTATGCATTCTAGAAATACATAATTAGAGCAAAAAATGAGAGCATTCTCACACACTGATCAACTCACATAGATTTGCATTACATTTTTACTTTCCTTGCCCTATCACCATAGGTAAGGAAAGTATTGCTATCCGAAAAAAATTAGGGTACCCTAAATTCTAAATTTCTATACGTTTCAAGGTCCCCTGAGTCCAAAAAAACTTGTGTGTGTTGTGTGGTGTGTGTGTGTGTGTGTGTGTGTGTGTGTGGTGTGTGTGGTGTGTGGGTGTGTGTGTGTGGTGTGTATGAGTGTATGTGCGTCTGTGTACACGATATCTCATCTCCCAATTAACGGAATGACTTGAAATTTGGAACTTAAGGTCCTTTCACTATAAGGATCCGACACGAACAATTTCGTCAAATACAATTCAAGATGGCGGCTAAAATGGCGAAAATGTTGTCAAAAACAGGGTTTTTCGTGATTTTCTCGGAAACGGCTCCAACGATTTTGATCAAATTCATACCTAAAATAGTCATCGATAAGCTCTATCCACTGCCACAAGTCCCATATCTGTAAAAATTTCAGGAGCTCCGCCCCATCAATGCAGATAGATTCCCAATTATCAGGCTTCAGATACATTTGAAACAAAAAAATCAAGTGGAGTAGATTGAGCATGAAAATCTCTACAATTAATGTTGAGTAACATTTTCACCAAAATTGAAAATAAGCTTTAAATTCGAGAAAATGTGATTATTCAATTGCAAATTATTGTTGATTCTATTAAATCATTCACTATGAAGAGATAGCAGACCTCATGTGTGTCTCCAGCGTTATTGCCCTGTCACCAGCTGGCTCAAATATTTGAATAGTAGACTTGAGATGCGCGGGAACACTAGCGTCAGTGATAAATTTTCATAACGGCAAGAAAAGTTGTGTGAGTGCGCCACACCAGATTTTTTAAATAGAAAATACATTCAAAAGCGAAGTAACACCCAATCAACACGCATAAAATAATATGTTAGAAATACATACAGTTACCGTATTCAAATCAATATGAAAGAGTTCCATATAATGAAACTCTGTAATATTGTTTAGAAATATCACGAATTTATTGAAAAATTACAAACATGTTTTAATACCTATGTGGTGCTATCTCTAATGTGTCTGGTTTTAAAAAGTGTATGTAATTTTTCAATAAAATTAACACATTCCAGTGTTTCATTATGGATGAATATCACTACATATCACCAAAAACAGTATCTGAAATTCCATGTAATTTAGTCAATCGAATCTATAGTTTCAAACAGTGTACCTGTTTACATGCATGTATTCTAGGTACATTGGTTTCAATGCATTTAAGGTTCTAGTAGTTCTGTGAACAGTAAACCTCGCGCTCAGTAAGCTACATTGACCTGTTGTTATGTTTTATCAAAAATTAATAAATAATTTATCAATTTTAAATGTCTAGAAAAACTCCTAAATAAACAGAGCTTTTTGTCCTATCGTACCGTAACGTGTCGTCCCGGAATGTGAGTGTGAGCTGTTATCAGGTCTGGCTGCAACTGTCTACAACGTTGATAGAAAGATAAATTTCCAAGATGTTCGATGTTTTTGAACGGGTAGTATTATAGTCAACTGTCTACTAACGTTGATGGAAAGATACATTTTCAATATGTTCGATGTTTTTGAACGGGTAGTATTATAGTCCACTAAACAGCTGATTTATGATTTAATAATATTCTATAGTCTGATTTTTTCTCTAATATTGACGTATAAAAGAGGCTCCTTTTTACTTTTGTATTATCCTTGAAATGCAAAATTTCCAAAAAACCTTGTATATAATTTAAAAAGGAACATACCTGTTAAATTTCATGGAAATCTATTACCGCGTTTCGCCGTAAATGCACTACATCTATCTATATATATAAAAGCGAAATGGCACTCACTCACTCACTGACTCACTCACTCGCAGAACTAAAAATCTACCGGACCAAAAACGTTCAAATTTGGTAGGTATGTTCAGTTGGCCTTTTAGAGGCGCACTAAGAAATAGCGTACTTTGGCGATATTTTAACTCTAAGGGTGGTTTTTAAGAGTTTAAAGTTCTTTTAGAATGTATATTCTTCTTATTCCAATATCTTAAAATTGTAATTGAAAAGTCCATACCATATGTTAATATAGAACTATAATCTAGAGGGAGTACCTCTTCGAAACAGTTGTTCTGGTAACTAAATTAAAAATTTTGTCAGGTAGGCATTAAGTTGAGTTGACTTTGTTAGGTTGGCACCAAGTTGAAGATTGAAATGCATTTATCCAGGACCTCCTATATACCAATTTATCCAATTAGCGTTTTTCTCAGCTTTTCTGCGTTTCTTCACCTTTTTCAATAATTGATGGAAATATATTTAAAAAAATTCAGTACACAGGTTTAGCTGAGGTGGAAGAATTTTGTTTGCCAAAGATACGCCGATATAGTAACAGGTGTTTTTCGAGATCAAATTGACATAATACGTTCAAATTCGGTACAGAGGTTCCACTGAGGTCTACATGCAGGCGAGCGAAGTGAGCCCGCTGATCTCATTTCTGGACGATCCAGTCGGGGGTCCAGACGGCTAGACGGATATGGCGAGCGAAGCGAGCCTGACGGCTAGTATAAAGATATAAACATTTAAACATTAAGAGAAATGCCAAACCGTTGAATCTTAGACCTCACTTCGCTCGGTCAATTATAATCATCAGTGTTCTCTTATCAAACACCTACGACCAAACGAGAGCATTCAAACCAAGAAACGCGATTTCCAGTAGCCAGCAACTAAAGTCGCCAATGTGTGCTGGCCCCTCATCGCGTGACAATGCAGTGAATGGCAGAGGGGTGGGAGCACACGTGGCGCGTGATTGCCGTCGCGTGAACGCTGCCATGCTGAGCCATGTGTTTCAAATTCGTGACGATGAATTAACGAGAAACTTCCGCAATGCGGATCGAGTGTGTCATCACTGTTCATTACCGCGTCACGCTATTACTGTCAGTATTGGTTTAATGGGTAGCGTTCATGTTAATCACATAAGGAGTACTGCCGGTTTGAAGAAAATCTCAGTATCTCACCAGGTTACAGTGTAGGAAAAATATAGCATAAGAAGATATTCCATGGTATAGGTCGTCATTGCAAAGTGGCATTACTATAAAACGTTAAGAATTCATACGAAAAGAATCAGTGTATTTCACAATCAAATCAAATATTTATTTGTCCCAAAAACATAATTACAATGGCAAAAATGGTTATAAAAGAATAAAGTAAAATAAAATATAAAATGAATAAAGAAAAATACCATTAAATAGGATTCATAACTATATTAAAAATCTGGTGTGGCGCACTCACACAACTTTCCTTGCCGTTATGAAAATTGATCACCTGACGCTAGTGTTCCTGCGCATCAAAAGTCTACTATTCAAAGATTTGATCCAGCTGATGACAGGGCAATAACGCTGGAGACACACACGAGGTCTGCTCTCTCTTCATAGTGAATGATTTAATAGAATCAACAATAATTTGCAATTGAATAATCACATTTTCTCGAATTTAAAGCTTATTTTCAATTTTAGGTGATAATGTTACTGAACATTAATTGTAGAGATTTTCATGCTCAATCTACTCCACTTGATTTTCTTTGTTTCAATTGTATCTGAAGCCTGATAATTGGGATTCTATCTGCATTGATGGGGTGGAGCTCCTGAAATTTTTACAGATATGGGACTTGTGGCAGTTGATAGAGCTTATCGATGACTATTTAGGTATGAATTTGATCAAATCGTGGAGCCGTTTCCGAGAAAATCACGAAAACCCGTTTTTGACAACATTTTCGCCATTTAGCCGCCATCTTGAATTGCATTTGATCGAATTGTTCGTGTCGGATCCTTATAGTGAAAGGACCTAAGTCCAAATTTTCAAGTCATCCGTTAATTGGGAGATAGATATCGTGTACACAGACGCAGATACACTCATACAACACACCACACACACACACAACACACCACACACCCACACACACACACACAACACACACACACACACACAACACACACACGTACAGACCAATAACCAAAAACCAGTTTTTGGAATCAGGGGACCTTGAAAAGTATAGAAATTTAGAAATTGGGTACCTTAATTTTTTTTTGGAAAGCAATACTTTCCTTACCTATGGTAATAGGGCAAGGAAAGTAATAAAATTAATAAAGAAAAATACCATTCAATAGGATTATACATAACTATATTAAAATCGGGAAGTCCCTGCAAGGTTTGAAGGAACCTGAGCGCAGAGGCCAAGCGTTCAATGCTTAACAGTACAAGAGTGTAGTGGGATATTATTAAAAGAAATAGGGAAGAGAAAGAGCAGAGTGGAGGCATACGGGAAAGTAAAGAATAGTTGAAAATTACATAAAAAACATGAGAATTTTTTATACTAAGCTATATGTATACTAAGAGGAAATTGCATTGTTCGAGATTATTCATGTATGCATTTCAATCAGAAGTTTTCTATCAAATTTACTAGTTAGGAATAACATTGATGAGCTTTGATACCTGATATAAAGATTGTTTTCCACAAATTGATAAAACAATATCTGTAATTTGAAAAGTAATAAATTCATTCGTTTTGAATATCAGGAGATTCACAGAATATAAGGTCTGATAGACATTGATTTTCTATGCTCGTCTGTCATAAAATATATAGTAGTTAGATAGAGTAATGTATAAAAGACTCAAATAGCGAGCATCGATGTTGGGATTTAGAGAATAATAGAAGAATAGTGTAAACATACACGAAAATCGATACAATTATTATTAAATTGCTGAAAAAGTAGTGAAATTTCCCTATGGAATGACGATAATAATAAATATTCAATGATTAACTTGAGTGAGGACAGTCACATTAAAACACGAGGAAATTATAATAATATATTTCATATAAAAGTTATAATTTTTTTCACTGACTCTGATACTGATATTTGCACGGAATTTGAAAGTACAAATACCAGTCAATACTCAGATAATCTCAGGGATACCATTTGAATAAAATAATATAAAGTACATACAAAATTATACTAAAATAATTAAGTTGACACCGTAAGAATTAGTGTACTGTATTTAACAAAGTCAGGGGCCGCTTATGCAACCCGCTTAACACCCGATTTAATTTCAGAACGTTTTATAATGGAACTAGCCGGCAGGCTAGAACATTAATATAATGGCAGCGGAGAAAGATAGATCAGTTTTACCGATTCTCTGCCTTGCCTCTGCCGTCTATAGAGAATAGCTGAAAACGGTATATCAGATGTAATATCAACTGTTCGTTCATTCTTGTTAAAAATTATCAATTTTCATTGGTCACAAAAATATATTTTCTAATGATAAGATTCCTAATTGAGATGAAATATTTTGTTACTGGCAACGTTGCGGAGCTAGAAAAGGAAAGCGCTATCTGCTTTGTCGAATGATAGACAAGGATAGCAACACCAATGTTGATCAAATACTGTCATTATAACGTGGACCTCACTATAGCAATGAATTGGAGGAAAATAAGAATAGAAAACGTTGATTCTACAAAGAATTTATCTTTTTGTGTAGTTGAGAAGTTGATATTGTGGTAATTATTCATATTGAATGAAAAAGACTAAGAAATTGTCAAAAAACCACTGATTTATTGATAATTACAAAGACCGGTTTCGGTTATTACACCATTGTCAATCTCTGATAAACTAAAACTAAATACAATAGCAGCAGAATTTATACTAGTAGGCGAGTACTGCTATTGGTCGAGGGCATGAACGCCTGCCATTGGCCGAGGGCATGAACGCCTGCCATTGGCCTAGCTAGACAGTCCTCTCCCCCTCAACGGTGTGACAAAATGGCGGCTTAAGCAACAGAATCGCCATGATAACAAAATTACTTTTTAGTACAAAATAAGAACCATGAAAACAAATGTGAAAGATAATAAAACAAATATGTAAATGGAAAAACTATTGACTAATGTATGCTTACATGTTTATGATAAAACTAAATTCGTAGTGTTGTACTGGTTGAAATGAATCTGGTCATTTAAACTATACTGGGGATTTTCCTTAATTACTCTTGTTATTTCTAAAGCCTCTAGAATATTCAAAGATCTGCCTTTGTTATTAACATGCAGAAACTCAACATTCTCCTTAACTGTGAACTTGTGATTATTTTTTATCAAATGTTCTGCAAAGTCCCCATTTTGTTTATTCCAATCTCTGATGTGTTCTTTAATTCTACTTTTGAAAGTAGCCATTTTGAAACGCCGCCATTTTGTCACACCGTTGAGGGGGAGGAGACTGTCTAGCTAGGCCAATGGCAGGCGTTCATGCCCTCGACCAATAGCAGTACTCGCCTACTAGTATAAATTCTGCTGCTCTTGTATTTAGTTTTTAGTTTTATAGAGATTGACAATGGTGTAATAACCGAAACCGGTCTTTCAATTATCAATAAATCAGTGGTTTTTTGACAATTTCTTAGTCTTTTTCATTCAAGAAATTTATCCTTTTGTTCCCTGTTGAAGCACGGGCAATGCTAGGAATGGATAAAGGCAGCCTATCGATTCTCTGCTCTGAAGTGCATGTTATATTCTATACTAAGATTCAGCCTTAACTGGCAGCAACTCTAATGCATTACACTGATGTTCCCCTATCAAACAATGCTGCTCTATTCGAACTTGAGAGTCGCTACCATCTAGCATATATGATTATATATGTATTTATAAAAGTCATCCTGCCAACATGTATATGAATATATCACCAGAATGTAGACTGTACGGTTATTTTTAAAAGTTATTCTGCCAACATATACAGAGTGAGTCATATGTATGGGAACCCTTCAATAAATTGGAGACTGTTGTAGATATAATACTGTAACTTTCAGGATAAGTTATTGGTCGAATACTCTACCTACCTTTTGACGTACAACTGAATTTCGACACCTTATAAGAGTAGTTCTGTTAATATAGTCGAAACCGTTTACGATCTCGAAGGAAAACGGAGTTAGCACTTCAACGCTCCATAACTCGCTTATTATACCACTTAAAAATTTCGGTTGCCACTTTTTTCCCACTCTATTAGCAATTATATTTGAATATTTTATTATCTGATTAAAATTTGCAAAAATCTGGTATGGCGCACTCACACAACTTTCCTTGCCGTTATAAGAATTGATCACCTGACACTAGTGTTGACGCGCATCTCAAGTCTACTATTCTAAGATCTGAGCCAGCTGGTGACAGGACAATAACGCTGGAACCATACGAGGTCTGCTATCTCTTCATAGTGAATGATTTAATAGAATCAAAAATAATTTGCAATTGAATAATCACATTTTCTCGAATTTAGAACTTATTTTCAATTTCAGGTGAAAATGTTACTGAACATTAATTGTAGAGATTCTCATGCTCAATCTTTTCCACTTAAATTTTTTTGTTTAAATTGTATCTGAAGCCTGATACTTGAGAATTTAAAATCAAACTTTGCATAGATGGGGCGCAGCTCCTGAGATTTTTACAGATATAGGACTTATGGCAGTTGATAGAGCTTATCAATGACTAATTTAGTTATGAATTTGATCAGAATCGTTGGAGCCGTTTTCGAGAAAATCGCAAAAAACCCTGTTTTTGACAACATTTTCGCCATTTTAGCCGCCATCTACAATTGAATTTGATCGAAATTGTTCGTGTCGGATCCTTATATTGTAAGGACCTTAAGTTCCAAATTTCAAGTCATTCCGTTAATTGGGAGATGAGATATCGTGTACACAGACGCACTACACACACACACACACACACACACACACACACACACACACACACACACACATACACACACACATACATACAGACCAATACCCAAAAACCACTTTTTTAGACTCAGGGGAACTTGAAACGTATAGAAATTCACAGATTGAGGTACCTTAATTTTTTCGGAAAGCAATACTTTCCTTACCTATGGTAAAAGGGCAAGGAAAGTAAAAAATACCGAACTAAGGGAGTGACTTAGGGGTTGGACTCGTATATTTCAAATGTAAACACCCATTGTGTGGTACATAATTTCAAAGGCCTTCTTAAAACAAGAAAGATGGAATTAATAAAAATGTTCTGTGGTCCAAAATGGCGGCTGATTGAAGTTTTAGTTTTCTTTGTGGTGACACAGAAGCCTGTGAGAGATTGATTGATTGAGTACTTTATTTTTGTGGATTACAATATAATTGGCTTATACACTTATATATACAATAGCTTATAATACAGCAAAATTGTAAATGAATTTACATAATATAGACTAGGAAAATAATTATTGAATGAAAAAATATTATATGAAAAAAGCAATTTGTAATATAATAACTATAGATAATATTGTTATGCATCTACATAAATAGGAGGAACTTTGGACATATCAATGTCCATTCTTCGGAAAGAATATTCAAAAATATCCTCCCCACTAACTCTCTTCCGAGAGAGAGAGAGAGAGAGATTTGGAGAAGGTCCACTGACTTTATAACGTGAATCTTATTATAATATAGTGAGGTCCACGTTATAATGGCAGTGTTTTATTAGCAATGGTATTGCTATCCTTGTCTATCATTCAACAAAGCGGATAGCGCTATCTCTTTCTCGCTTTGTTCTGTTGCCAGATCGTCTTTTAACAATGTAGAATTATTAATGAATTAACAAAATATTAAATCTTGATTTTGAAAATTCGTTATGAAATCATTGAAAAATACTATTTCTTGCTTGATAAAATATAATTGATTATTTAAACGAGAATGAACAGTTAATATAGCGGTTCTAACTGTTATACTGTTATATACGGTTATACGTTATATACGTTATAGCGGTTATAACTGTTATATATATAACAGTTAATATAGTTAGTATGTCCTCAGGATTCTGAGGACACTGGTCGACAAGGGATGTCTAAGAGTTATCTACTTCTCTCTAGCTCAGTCCCTGATGCTGTATGGGATTGTGGGATGGCGAGGTGCAAGCTTCTTGCACATTGAACCGCTCCTCAGGGTGCAGAAGCTGATCATGAGGGTCATCAACCAGAAGCCTCCACGCTATTCATCAGACCAGCTATTCATGAGTTTGACGTGATGGATCCAAGACAGCTTTACTCCAAGGAGATACTATGCAGATTACACAAGAACCAACAACATTTCAAACCAGAAACCACAACCACAACACCACATACAGGAATCTTCTCATCACTAGTGTTGCAAGGAAGGCACTATACCAGAGACATTTCAATCATTTAGCACCAAAATTATATAATCTACTTCCTGCAAACTTTAAACAGATTAATCATCCTAGAAAGTTCAAAACAATAGTACACAATTGGTTGATGTACAAAGGAAGACAGAACATAGAAACATTATTTCAAACACAACTAACCACCTAATGACTTACTAAACACTAAATAATACGCACAAAAAAACAACAATACCTACTCTAGAACATGGTACGCCATAGTGGAGTAGGTCAATTTCCACACAGAAAAAACTAAACAAGTAGAGGACACATTATAAGAATTTTTTGTAACTAACTTGTATGTAATATTGTAATTTATCTAATATTTTGTGTAATTGATGTTGTAGTTTTAGTTTTTTTTGGGAAATAAACATTTATTTATTTATTTATGTATATTTATTTATTTATTTATTTATTTATTTATTTTAATATTACACCAATAAACCGGTATCAGTTACCCTCCATAGAAGGCATTGACAAGACAGAGGATCGGCAACGTTGTTCTCCTATCTTACTCCACTGCCATTATAACGTGGACCTCACTATAGAAGAAGCAAGCTTTTCGACGGTCAATACATTTCCAGTTCACCCCAGCAGGTTTAGAGCCTAAAGTTGGTTGAGAGATTGATTCACTTGAAATTGTCAGCTTTTTGGTGTTAATATTATTAGTGCTTCGCACTCAAACTAACGCTGCCAGTGATGCAATAATGCAGTACAATAATATCACGAACAGGCATAAATAACCGCCCCTAAAAATAAACAAAATATATATATAATATATACAACCACCCCCACCATTTGTTGAATATTGTTAGTGAAAGTAGTTTACCTCAGATTATATATTTATCTTACTTGATGAAGGGTTGTGGGGGGGGGTGGCGGGAAGAAAACCAGGTCAGTTTTCCAAGTATGAAGGAGAAGAAGAAGTAGTAGTAGTAGAAGAAGAAGAAAACAGTAGAAGGAGAAGAAGAAGAAAAGGAGAAGGACAGGAAGTAGTAGTAGCTAGTAGAAGAGGAAGAGAAAGAAGATTGAGGAAGAAGGAGAGGAGATGATAGGAAGAGAGAGAGAGAGAGAGAGATAGAGAAAGAAAGATGGTGAGGAGAGGGAGATTTAGGCTTGAAAATCTCGCAGAAGAAGAAGAAGAGAAGAAGAAGAAGAAGAATAAGAATAACAACAACATGGCAAAGAAGAAGAATCAGCAGAATAACAAGAAGAAGACGCTGAAACAAAAGGTATCTTCCTCTCTTTTTTTTCTCTTCTCCAACACACCCAACCACAAAGCCCATGGTTTTTTTTATTTGTACATTTTATTTTGTTTTATTTGTTTCAATTCTTTTTATTTTGTTTTGTCTTGTTATGTGTGTTTTTAATAAATAATAAAAAAATAAAAAAATAAAAGAACATGAAGTGGAAGCTGAAGAACAGAATTGGAGGAGGAGAGGAAGGAGGATGTGGAATAAGAAGGAGGTCGAAAAAAAGAAGAAAAATATAAGGCTGGGAGAGAAGGAAAAGAAGAAGTAGAAGCAGATTAACAATAAAAAGATGATTAGGAATTCTAATAGAAGGTAAGGTTTATAAGAAGTTATACTGCATTTAAAAGAAGGAGATGGAAGAGAAGGCGATGAAGGAGACGAACAAGAAGATGGAGAATCATTAAGAGTAGGAAAATGAGAAGCAGAATGATTAAAAGAAGAAGAACAACATGACGAAGAAGAAGAAGAAAAATCAGCAGAATAACAAGAAGAAGACGCTGAAACAAAAGGTATCTTCCTCTCTTTTTTTTCTCTTCTCCAACAACCACAAAGCCCATGGTTTTTTTATATTTGTAACATTTTATTGTGTTTTATTTGTTTCAAATTCTTTGTAATTTTGTTTTGTCTTGTTATGTGTGTTTTTAATAAATAATAAAAAAATAAAAAAATAAAAGAACATGAAGTGGAAGCTGAAGAACAAGAAAATTGGAGGAGGAGAGGAAGGAGGATGTGGAATAAGAAGGAGGTCGAAAAGAAGAAGAAAAATATAAGGCGGGGAGAGAAGGAAAAGAAGAAGTAGAAGCAGATTAACAATAAAAAGATGATTAGGAATTCTAATAGAAGGTAAGGTTTATAAGAAGTTATACTGCATTTAAAAGAAGGAGATGGAAGAGAAGGCGATGAAGGAGACGAACAAGAAGATGGAGAATGAGATAAGAGTAGAAAAATGAGAAGCAGAATGATTAAAAAGAAGAAGAAAAACATGACGAAGAAGAAGAAGAAAAACAGAATAACAAGAAGAAGAAGGCGAAGAAGAAGAAGACGTAGCAGAAGATAAAGAAGTGGAATAAAAATATGAGAAGGAATAATAATAAAAGATAAGGGTTATAAATTTTATACTACTTATATAAGAAGGAGGTGGAGGAGACGAAGAAGACGAAGTAGAAGATGGAGAAAATGAGAGGAAAGAGTAGAAAAAGCTGAAGAAGAAGAAGAAGAAGAAGAAGAAGAATCCAGGTCAGTTCTTCCAAGATGAAGACGAAGAAGGAGAAGTAGTAGTAGTAGTAGAAGAAGAAGGAGACGACGAAGAAGAAGAAGAAGAAAAAGAAGTAGAATGAGAAATAGAAGCGGAATGACAATAAAAATATGAGGAGGAATAATAAAAGATTATAATGAATAATATAAGGAGGTGGTGGAGAAGGAGGACGGAGTAGAAGATGAGGTGGAATGAGAGGAAAGAGTAGAAAAAGCTGAAGAAGGAGAAGAAGATGAAGCAGAAGAAGAGAAGAAGAAGAAGATGATGAAGGGGATGATGAAGAAGAAGAAGAAGAAGAAGGAGAAGAAGAAGAAGAAGAAGAAGAGAAGAAGAAGAAGAAGACCTAGAATGAGAGGGAAGTGTAGGAAAAGAACAAGCAGAAGAAGGAGAAGAAGAAGAGGGTGCAGAAGAAGGAGAAGAAGAATAAAAGCAAGAAGAGAAAAAGATAGAGGAAAAATATATAGTTGAACAATGTTGAGAAAGGGGTTGGTGTTCCCAGAGAAAGGTTTCAACTTGATAGCTAAGGTCGTGAAAATATTGTTTGAGGGGTTTTGAAGGGTGCAGGACTCAGAAGGGGTTCGGGGTTAAAGGGTGCAGGGTTCAGAAGGGCTTTGGGGGGCTTGAAAGACCAGGGTTCCACGTGAAAGGGGGTTTAAAAGACTTGGAAGCTCCAATTTCCACACGCAATGCCCGCCCCGTTTATTGTCTCACAATGCTTTGTTTAGTTTTTTGCCAGTGATTTATGAGCTTTGAGTTTCTAAACGACTTATCAAGGACAACTTGGTATGAACTTAACTATTGTAATCGAAATTCGCCATTATTTTTGTGCGCTTCTCTAGTGAGGTTCACGTTATAACGGCAGTATTTGATTAACATTGGTGTTGCTATCCTTGTCTGTCATTCGACAAAGCAGATAGCGGTATCCTTTTCTACCTCCGCATGGTAGATCGTTTTTTGACAATCGAGGAATATGATTAATTCACAAAATATTTTATATCAATTATGAAAATGTATTATTCAATCATTTGAAAAATATATTTTATTAGAAAATTAAAATAGAATTCATTATTTTGAACAAGAATGAACAGTTAAGGCTGTGCAAAGGCTAAAATAAACTTTCTACTCGTGATATTTTTCAAAATTTTTCGATTTGTATATCATCAAGCTATCAAAATGAAAAAGTTTTCTCAGGAAAACATTACTTTTTGAGATATGAGCGACTGAAGTTTGAATTTTTGGGACAGAACATTTCAAATTCGGTACGATATAAATCCATGAGATTCAGAGGATGGATTCTTCATGGTAATGTTGATCTAGTAAAACAAACATTTACTGAAAATATCAATTTTTGGAAAAGTTATTCAATTTATCAAAAATAACTCAACTAAAAGTTATTTTTGGTTATTTTTAGTAAATTGAAAACTATCTTATTGATATTTTCAGAAAATTTTGTCTTACTAGATCAATAATACCATGAAGAATTTATCCTCTGAATCTCATGGATTTATCTCTTACCGAATGTGAAATGTTCTGTCCCAAAAATTTTAACTTTAGGTGCTCATATCTCAAAAAGTAATGATCGGAAAAAGAAATTTTCTGAGAAACTTTTCCATTTTGATAGCTTGATGATATACAAATCAAAAAACTTTGAAAAATATCACGAAAAAAAGTTTATTTTTAACCTTTACACAGCCTAAATTAACATCAGGTATATCTGATCGTTCTCCAACAGAATAAAAATATATTTAATTTAATATTCGACCCCAATTATAAATTTATTATTAGATAATAATTTAAAAATATACTTTCTTGATGAGTAAATTGAATTGATTATTTTAAACAAGAATGAACAGTTACTATCACATCAGATATACGGTATTAGCTATGTTAGTTTTGAAGCAATCCAAATTTGAAAATCTACTGGTGAAAATACTTGAGGACTGAAATTTTTGTGAATTGAAGAACTACAAGACTTAACCTATTTCGGACAATGTGTAACCTTAACTAAATTTTGGAGAGGAATAGCACAAGGTTACCTTATTTTCCCTCTCCTTATCATTTTGATAATGTTAATCATAATATATTTCCTTGGCGAATAAAATAGAATTAAAAATTCAAATTAATCCTGTAATTCACCCCGAAGACTTCTGCTCCGCAAATATTGACAACAGGGTAAACAGCTAGATGGAATTCGATGAAGTAGAAGTTATGTAGTAGCAGAAGTCTTCAGGTGAATTACAGCATTTAATTTGATTTTCGTTTAATGATAATTATTAATTCATATGAATAATTGCTATATCTCAGTAATTTCCATAAAATAGGATTGATCATTTTAAACAAGAATTAACATAGCATCAGATATACATAAACAAGAATGAATATACCGTATAAGCTTTTCTCTATAGAAGGCTGTGACAGGAAAACTTATACCGTACGATTGTTAACCTGTAAGTGGTGGTTGTACAAAAGCCGGTCAAATTTTAACCGTGATCAATTCCACGAGAACCAATTAGAGAACCTGTCTTCTCAAAAACGCCTTCTCTGATTGGTTCTCCTGGTCCAGAGATCACGGTTAAAATTTAACTGGCTTTTGTGCAACCGGGCGTATGACTGTTGGAACTTTTTTAAGATTGTTGAAACTTATAGTCCATACAAAATTACTCTTGAGTTGGAGGGATATGCGGAAAGAAAAATGGGTTTTTTAAGATTGTTGAAACTTATAGTCCATACAAAATTACTCTTGAGTTGGAGGGATATGCGGAAAGAAAAATGGAGGGAGATCAGCCAATTACAGTGATGGATGGAGTCATAGGTAGAAGCGCAGTTGCCAATTTGTCGATTAGACTCAGTCGATTCAGTGCTTTCAGAGAGAAAATTTCGTACGTGTATCATGAGCACTTTAACACTCAAGAGAACGCTGGCCGCTTTAGAACGGCAACATTGTAACCCTACCTTTCTCTGCTGCGTATCACCCTTCAAGTCAATAGTAGTTCTGTAAGACTATAAGATTGTTTTATTCTCTCTAGCAGTGGCTAACCAGAGAATCGGCAACGCTGTTCTCCTATCTTTCTCCACTACCATTATAACATGGACTTCACTACCTTACTACAATAACATAAAGTATATAATCCAATTCTACCGTAAAAATAACAACATAGAACGATAATCGAATATAACACTGGGGATTTATAGCAACCCATTTCAAATCGTTAATGTTGCGGATATTGCAGATTTCCTAGGGGATTGGTGAGGGGTGGGATAAGAGGGGAAGCGACATCTCAGCTTTAGCGCGTGATTGGTTGCCATTAAACTCCAATTAGCCAATCAGAGGCACGCAAATTCCGCGCCTTTATTCCGACCACGCTTATATTTGTTATTCCCTTCTCTTTCTCTCTCTCACTCATACACACTCACTCTCTCTCTCTTCGACTCTTTAAAGAATCGATAATTATCTGTTGAAACACCGCCGATTTATGAGGCTACATCACATTATTATATTATCGTTATTCTAATTGCATTTATATATTTTAAGAATAAGAATCTTTATTGACCAACAAGTACATAATATTATACAATAGGTTTTGTCACTTTGTGAGGGCACGCGACCCATTATATTTATTCTCATTGATTAATTATTCATACTTTGTAAAATTCGTTGAATAGCATTATCGTCATTTAATGTAAATTAGTGTATAAGCCAGTAAATATTGTAAACTACATAAATAAAGAATCTAATCTAACTAACTGTATATTATACATTATTAAATTCTAAGTTAAAACACTTTTCTGGCCCCTTTTTTCATTTTTAAATTTAATGGGTTTATGGTTAAAGAAAACTTATATAATAATTGGTTCAAAAATTAATTTTAATTTATTTTTTTTCCAAAGGTCGTGTATTATGGGAAGGATTTTTAATATTCTTTCCGAAGAATTGACATTAATGTGTCCAAAGATCCGCCCATTTAGTAGATTCATAATCATTATCTATAGTTATTCCAAATTGCTTTTTTCATATCATGTACAGTTCAATAATTATTCTCTTAGTCTATATTATGTAAATTCATCTATAATTTTGCTGTATTGTAAGCAATTATATATAAGTGTATATTTATATTGTAATTCACATAAATAAAGTACTCAATCAATCAATCAATCTCTCTCTTCAAGGTCGTGTGTTAATGGGAAGGATATTATTGTCTATCCTTTTCACAGAATTGACAATTATTTATTGAAACACCGCCGATTTATGTAGTTGCAGCACAATATATTATACTATCGTTATTCAAATTGCATTAAATCTTTATTCTCATTAATTAATTTTTCATACTTTGTAAAATTCGTTGAATAATTGTCAATAATGTAATTTAATGTAAATTATAACATACATATTGTAACATGTATATTGTAACATACATAAATAAAAAATTCTAATCTAATTTTATTCAACGTTTAATATATTATTTAAAGTCATCATATTTGTTAGAGTGTTACTGAAAAGGATAATATGAGTTTTATTTCTAAAGAATGGACATTGATATGTTCAAAGCTCCACCAATTTATGTAGATGCATAACAATATTATCTTGGAGTAATCCTAAATTGCATTTTTGTTCATTTCATGCACAGTTCTAAAGTATTTTTTTCAATGATCAAATAATAAATATACACAATTGGGATTATAAATACCTTTTCCCAATTAATTATATTTCCAAATTGTTGTAAAACAGTCTGGCAACGTTGCGGAGGTAGAAAAGGGTAACCCTATCTGCTTTGACGAATGATAGTCAAGGATAGCAACACCGATGTTAATCTAATACTGCCATTATAACGTGGACCTCTCTATAGCACAAAGTTACCCTATTTTTAAAAACATTTTTCTTAAACTTCAAGATTATCTAGAAGCTCTGGTATCCAATTATATAATATATTACCTGATTTCATGAAGAGTATGAATGAACGAGACTTTAGATCTCAATTAAAGATAGATTTTTCCAAGAGTACTTTCTACTCAAAAGAAGAGTACATTCAATATTACCCCACATGAATGGTATAATGATTTCTTTTCCTGTGTTTTGTGTATTTGTAACTGTGGGCTGTGTCTTTTTTTCGACCATTTAGATTTTTTGACAAGTTCCTGATCCCCCTGTTTTAGGTGTGGGCAGTGGATGCTATTCAATCTATCTATCTACCTAATAGCTCCAATTTTTTTGTATAAGGTTTCAATTTATTTATTTCATGTGTAAACTCAAATCACTAATCAGTTCTGCTTCAATATATCTGCAATAGTTTACTAAAATAGTTTAATCTACTTTGTAAAAATAATTGAGAACTGAAAATTTTGTGAAGTGAACAACTACAAGACTTGACCTATTTCGGACTATGTGTAACCTTATCTAAATTTGGGAGAGGTATAGCAAAAGGCTACCTTATTTTCGATGATCTACTTATTGTTGTATGAATCAATAAAGAATAAAGTTTCAATATTTTTTTATAATGTTTGAATTTACTGTACAATTTTTTTTTTGTGCAATGAGATAATTTTATTTTATCAATTCAATCGTTTTTTTTCAGACAAACTCATGGATCGAATAAAGAATAAAGTTTCAATATTTTTCTATAATGTTTGAATTTATTGTATAAATTTTTTTGTGCAATGATATAATTTTATTAATTCAATCGTTTTTTGTTCAGACAAACTCATGGATCGAAAACCTGGCGCCACCTTCACAAAGAACCATGAAACATCTACGCGGTAACCTCTACAAGGACACTGGCTAAACATTTTAAATGTATGACGCCTTTTATCGTGATTTGAATCGTAATCACAATCGTCAGTTATCAAAAAGTTGCTCAAATATCCAAGTTAATCGTTGATAAATAGTTCAAAAACTACCTACAAAAATAACTAAACTGTAAGTTGGGATACGGCATACTTTCAGTTCAAGTTAATAAATTGAAAATATTGAGTTAAAACTTATGAGAAGATACAGATAACCAAACTTAAAGTTAATAGGTTGGAGTAATGTTAGGATAAAAATTATCAAACTCAAAGTATAGTTGAATTTAATAAGTTGAAATTGACAATAAAAATATAAAGATGAACTGATGAGATGGTAAAAAACCAAACTAAGAGTTTAAGATACATTGAAGTTGACGTTGAAAATATAAAGTTGAACTAGTTGGGGATATAGTTGAATTTAATACGTTGAAATTGACATTGAAAATAATTATGAAGATAGACTGATGAGATGGCAAAAAACCAAAGAGTTACATTGAAGTTGACGTTGAAAATATAAAGTTGAACCAACGAGAAGTTAAAAGTAACCAATCCTAAATTAAGTTTACTTGAAGTTGAAAATATAAAGTTGAACTAGTTGGGGATATAGTTGAATTTAATAAGTTGGAATTGACATTGAAAATAATTATGAAGATAGACTGATGAGATGGCAAAAAACCAAAGAGTTACATTGAAGTTGACGTTGAAAATATAAAGTTGAATTAACGAGAAGTTAAAACTGACCAATCCTAAATTAAGTTTACTTGAAGTTGAAAATATAAAGTTGAACTAGTTGGGGATATAGTTGAATTTAATAAGTTGGAATTGACATTGAAAGTATGAAGATGAACTGATGAGATGGCAAAAAACTAAACTAAGAATTGGAGATACATTGAAGTTGACGTTGAATTAACGAGAAGTTGAAAATAACCAATCCTAAATTAAGTATACTTGAAGTTGAAAATATAAATTTGAACTAGTTGGGGATATAGTTGGATTTAATAAGTTAAAAATGACATTGAAAGTATGAAGATGAACTGATGAGATGGCAAAAAACCAAACTAAGAATTGGAGATACATTGAAGTTGACGTTGAATTAACGAGAAGTTGAAAATAACCAATCCTAAATTAAGTATACTTGAAGTTGAAAATATAAAGTTGAACTAGTTGGGGATATAGTTGGATTTAGTAAGTTAAAAATGACATTGAAAGTATGAAGATGAACTGATGAGATGGCAAAAAAACAAACTAAGAGATACATTGAAGATACATTGAAGTTGACGTTGAAAATATAAAGTTGAACTAGTTGAGGATATAGTTAAATTTAATAAGTTGAAATTGACTGAAAATAATTATGAAGATAAACTGATTAGATGGCAAAAAACCAAACGAAGAGTTGGATTTACATTGAAGTTGACGATGAAGACATATAGTTGAATTAACAAGAAGTTGAAGATAACCAATCCTAAATTAAGTATACTTGAAGTTGAAGTTAATAAGTTGAAAATATATAGTTGAACTAACGAGAAGTTGAAAATAACCAATCCTAAATTAAGTTGAAGTTGAAGTTAATAAGTTGAAAATATATAGTTGAACTAACGAGAAGATGAAAAAACAACCTTAGATTTGTGATTGAAGTTTTGAAAATATGAATTCAAACCAACGAGAACACAAAACTAACCAAACTGGAGTTGGAAACACTTGAATTTGAAGTAAATATTTATTTTAGTTTAAGTTGAAAGTAATATTTGAAGTTGATGTTAGGGCGCTATGAGCGTAGCAAAATGGCTACCTAGGGAAGAGCCACCTACTTTGGAGTACATCGTGGCCTGTAAGAAGCTACATCGCATGTGCTGCCGTCTGGAGGGAAAACTGGGACTTTTGCTGTTGGATGAAACCAATGTGCGAAATGTGAGTAACCACCATTAATTATTCATTCATTCATTATTCATTCATTCATTATTCATTCATTCATTCATTATTCATTCATTCATTCATTATTCATTTATTCATAGATATAGCTAAATTGATCTAGGTGGCATATGCACAGTCTGTCTTGCAGTATGGGATACTGGCCTGGGGGGGGGGAGCGGCCAGCTGTCATATGAACAACATTTTCGTGGTGCAGAAACACATAATAAGAGCATCCCTGGGTAAACCTAGACGCTATCCAAGTAATGAACTTTTTAGAGAATTGGGAGTGCTCACTGTTAAAGAATTGTATTTTAAAAATTTGATTCAATAAATGTAATTTGAGGCTCAACATGAGAGACACACCATACAACCTAAGAACAATGACCATAAACCAGGTTAGGATGGATCTAAATGTATGCAGGCAACAATTCAAATACAAAATTGATAAAGTTATGCTCCTGATTCCAGCGAGGATCGTAGAAATCAGCTGCAAAAAAATATTATTCTAAAGAAATAGATCACTGGTTGAGGGAAAATGGTGATATACTGGAATCTTTTTGATGATCTTAAAAAAATAGTTGTTTACCCCAAAACAGAAATAATCATACAAAAAACCATGATAGTTAAAATAGTGATGAAAAAATAACAAATCGAAATAGTAATAGATCTAACTAAATTGATAGTAATAATAAAACATAAAAACTAATAGTAATAATCAAAACAGAAAAAATCACACAAAATAAAACATAAAAATAATAGTAATAAAAGTTGCTGTATCGGGAGAAATTTTTCAATAGGTTTCTTTTGTTATTCATGTTTAGTAATATGTCAATTATAAGTAATTTTTAGTAATATTGTATTTTTTTGTTTTTGTTCTTAGAATAGAATTATAATTATATTTCTTTTTAGTTTTATGAAATAGCACAACTCGCATCCGCGCTCAGATTCTTTCTTTGCGGATGCTAATCTTTCCATAAAATGTAATTTATATTTATGTTTGTTAACTGTTTTTGAATGGAAATAAATTTGATTTGATTTGATTTTTGATTCATTATTCATTCATTGAATCTATGTTATATCTAGCTGCTATAGTGAGGTCCACGTTATAATGGCAGTGTTTGATTAGCAATGGTATTGCTATCCTTTTCTATCATACAACAAAATAGATAGCGCTATCTCTCTCTAGCTTTGCAATGTTGTCCATTTGCCAGAATATTTTATTTCTACTTTTGACAGTGACTGTACAAAAGTAAACAAACAATTCTCAGTCGCCATTTTTTTCTTCATTTTATCAAAATACGTTAGTACACAAGTCTTATAATTGATTAAAAATGTATTTTTGAAACAATGAAATAATTTTTAGACATTACCGTATAAGAAACACAAATTAAAATACCTGAAATTACATTTTAAAAGTTGATAACTAACCATCCTAGACTTCATCCATGCTTCAGTTAGCCTACACGTATAGGTTAGACCTACTCTTACCGGTATAAATAATATTGAAATGTTATTTCAGAATATTATTTCCTTTGGAATTACTTATTTCAAATAGGATTTCTATTTTTCTATTATTTTTAATAGAAATTGGAATAGAATACCTACCAAATAACTTAATTTCTGTTGTTTTGAAATTCAGATTGGTGTATCACAGCTTTTTTAATTAGCCGCCATTTCAGGTTTGTATAAAAATAAAAATCTGATCTCAGTTATGGAAGCAAATTTTTTAATCAAATTATGAAAAAAAATGTCTTGATTAATTTGACAATATCGGGGCACCGAGCTTCGCTCGTTATTTTTATTTATTGATAAACAGAACACAATTCTGTAAAATGATAGTGTTTATTTATCTCTTTTCTGTATAGGGCTACTTGTAATATAAATAGAAAGAAAAATCTCAGTACCCTTTTTGAATTATTCTATCACAACATGTTTCAACATTGATGCCATTTTACTTCATATCACTTGAAAACTAACGTTGTTTGTATCCTTTACTATTAAACGAGCAATTTCTATTTATATGTTTAGATGTTTGGATGTTTAGATGTTTGTATTTCACCGGATCTTGAAAACGGCTCTAACGATTCTCACGAAATTCAGAACATAGTAGGTTTATAATATGAACATTCGATTGCACTAGGTCTCATCCCTGGGAATACTCACTGAAGGACATTAAAAGGATAACTACTATTATTCATCCTTGGAAAAACAGCTGATAATAATTAGTCTTTCTTTTATCAATAATTAATTTTCTCTGTCTTTTTCATTCAAAATGATGATAATTATTTTGTCGTCTGTCGATGAGGGAAGTGAGTGAGCGAGTTCATGTGTGTGGGACTGTGTCAAAATTATGACTCAGCTTTTGAACTTTTGCAATCCATCAGGTACTTAGTGCCGGTTGCAAAAAAGTTGGGTTATTTTCAATCCTTATTAATTCCAGTAGATCCATATTTTTGGAATGGTCTTCTCTGATTTGGTTCACGTAATGTTAATCAGGATTAAAATTTAACCGGATTTTGTGCAACTGGGCCTTTGTGAAGGAAATTTTTGGATTCCTCTAGGAATTAATTCCAATTTACTGTGATTAGATAGAAAATTTCTGTATGAATGTTATTATAATTTCTCCTTTTGTAATAAATGTTTTATGCTTTCGTACTCCAGAGCGAAGCTCGGTCCCCGATATTAACTATTACCATAGAGAAACGATAGCATAAGTAGATATCCCATGGTATAGGGCGTTTATGTCGCAACTTTTACTGTTATCCCAAGCCGTTAGTTAACGTAGTTCTTTCCTATGCAGCTGTGTGACGCTAGTAGTCTCTCAAATTGTTCCGTTCATTCACTATTACCCCAACAAAACAGTAAAAATTGACAATAGTCGACAGTAATCGGCTTGAGATAACAGTAAAAGTTGCAACATAAATTCCCTATACCATGGGATATCTACTTACGCTATTGTTTCTCTATGCTATTACGAACTCTATGTTGTAACTATTTTATTCGGTGTAGGACCTGTGCGTGGTGACCGACCGCGCCGGCCCTGCTGTGGTGTCCCTGATGCAGCTGTTGGCCTCCACCGTGGTGTCCCAGCGCAGGGTGCACCACGCGTGCATCCACTGGCACCACACCATTTGCCAGCACCGTCTCTGTCTGCTCTACTTGCTCAACCAGGTCATCGCGCACTGTCTCACTCGCTCGCACATGCATCAACCACCTCTACTCAGGTAATCAAATCAAATAAATATATTCCATTTTTAGGACTCCTATTTCCTGAAACACTATATCAAATTAACTAAGAACTGAAAATTTTGTGAAGTGAACAACTACAAGACTTAACCTATTTCGGACTATGTGTAACCTTAACCAAATTTGGGAGAGGAATAGCACAAGGTTACCTTATTTTTTCTCTCCCTATCATTCTAATGATGTACTTATTGTATGAATCATTTAAGAATAAAGAATTTTTACCAGGAAATTGGTCCGAAATAATGTTTGTAAAATTGAATGATGAATAATGTGTTTTTGTGTTGGAAATGAAACTAATTATTAATTTATTAATTATTATTTGTTTTGTGGCAGGTTGATCGAAATCTTCAATGAACTTCACGCCTGTAATCTGCTGCTGGATGTGAAAGGATTATCAGTTGTCAAAAACACATGTCCTTCCCTTCTACAGCCGCTCAGAAAATTGACAATTACCAAAACTACTTCAGGTACCGTAAGCCTCTAGTTAGGTCCATGTTATCTATACTATAATAAAGTAAATAACTGGTTTATACACGTACAGGATAGGAAAATTATGTTTGACGCATCATCACGTCTCAAACAAAAGCCTCTCTAAATGGAGGTAAAATGATTTTTTTATTTATTATTTTACAAAAGCGACTTTCTAGAAGTATTTTAAGCCTAGGTGATGATGATGGGATCAATGATAATACAATGAAGGTAGAGTTATGAATGAATAAAAATTATAGGTTATGCTATCCACTTGAATTGATTTGAGTCCTCTTTTTAGTCCAGAAATAAATGAACTAGAAATTTTGAATTTGATTTGATTAAAAAAAGAAAATAATAGAATGATTACATATTCAATAAACTCTCAGAACTTGAAAATATTGAGTTATTAAGAAAAATTTGGAACCAGAAATAAAACACAAACTAATTCACTGAAAGCACAGCTGTTCGGCATTCTGCACACATGACCAGCCCATCTCAGCCTCATACTTTTCACAACAGATAAAATACTGGTCTCTTCGAACAATCTTCCTAGTTCCTCGTTTGTTCTCATCCTCCATATTTCATTTTCCTTGGTTGCTCCAAAAATTCTTCTTAAAATCTTTCTTTCCCATCTCTGAAGCAGACCTTCTTCTCGTGTAGTCAATGTCCAAGCTTCGGCCCCATATGTCACTATTGGTCTTAAAACTGTTGTCAATTTTTATTTTGCCTTTTTTGACACATTTTTGGACTTTAGGATATTCTGCAGGGCGAAATACACCCTATTTCCGGACATTATCCTAGCATCCACTTCTTCTGCTACATTATTCTCTTCCGTTATTAGGGTGCCCAAAATTGACAATAGTCGACAGTAATCGGCTTGAGATAACAGTAAAAGTTGCAACATAAATTCCCTATACCATGGGATATCTACTTACGCTATTGTTCCTCTATGCTATTACGAACTCTATGTTGTAACTATTTTATTTGGTGTAGGACCTGTGCGTGGTGACCGACCGCGCCGGCCCTGCTGTGGTGTCCCTGATGCAGCTGTTGGCCTCCACCGTGGTGTCCCAGCGCAGGGTACACCACGCGTGCATCCACTGGCACCACACCATCTGCCAGCACCGTCTCTGTCTGCTCTACTTGCTCAACCAGGTCATCGCGCACTGTCTCACTCGCTCGCACATGCATCAACCACCTCTACTCAGGTAATCAAATCAAATAAATATATTCCATTTTTAGGACTCCTATTTCCTGAAACACTATATCAAATTAACTAAGAACTGAAAATTTTGTGAAGTGAACAACTACAAGACTTAACCTATTTCGGACTATGTGTAACCTTATCTAAATTTGGGAGAGGAATAGCACAAGGTTACCTTATTTTTTCTCTCCCTATCATTCTAATGATGTACTTATTGTATGAATCAATAAAGAATAAAGTATAAAGAATTTTTACCAGGAAATTGGTCCGAAATAATGTTTGTAAAATTGAATGACGAAAAAACCATGTTTTTCACGTTTTTCTCGAAAACGGCTCTAACGATTTTCTTCAAATTTATACCATGGATAGCTATTTATAAGCCCTATCAACTGGCATGAGTCTCATTTCTGGGATAATTTCAGGAGCTCTGTAATATTCTTGAGAAAAATGGCGGATAATGACGAAAAAACCATGTTTTTCACGTTTTTCTCGAAAACGGCTCTAACGATTCTCACGAAATTCAGAACATAGTAGGTTTATAATATGAACATTCGATTGCACTAGGTCTCATCCCTGGGAATACTCACTGAAGGACATTAAAAGGATAACTACTATTATTCATCCTTGGAAAAACAGCTGATAATAATTAGTCTTTCTTTTATCAATAATTAATTTTCTCAGTCTTTTTCATTCAAAATGATAATAATTATTTTGTCGTCTGTCGATGAGGGAAGTGAGTGAGCGAGTTCATGTGTGTGGGACTGTGTCAAAATTATGACTCAGCTTTTGAACTTTTGCAATCAATTCATCAGGTACTTAGTGCCGGTTGCAAAAAAGCCGGGTTATTTTGAATCCTGATTAATTCCAGTGGATCCATCTTTTTGGAATGGTCTTCTCTGATTTGGTTCACGTAAAGTTAATCAGGATTAAAATTTAACCGGCTTTTGTGCAACTGGGCCTTTGTGAAGGAAATTTTTGGATTCCTCTGGGAATTAATCTCAATTTACTGTGATTGGATAGAACATTTCTGTATGAATGTTATTATAATTTCTTCTTTCGTAATAAATGTTTTATGCTTTTGTACTCCAGAGTAAAGCTCGATCCCCGATATTAACTATTACCATAGAGAAACGATAGCATAAGTAGATATCCCATGGTATATGGCGTTTATGTCGCAACTTTTACTGTTATCCCAAGCCGTTAGTTAACGTAGTTCTTTCCTATGCAGCTGTGTGACGCTAGTAGTCTTTCAAATTGTGCCGTTCATTCACCATCACCCCAACAAAACAGTAAAAATTGACAATAGTCGACAGTAATCGGCTTGAGATAACAGTAAAAGTTGCAACATAAATTCCCTATACCATGGGATATCTACTTACGCTATTGTTCCTCTATGCTATTACGAACTCTATGTTGTAACTATTTTATTTGGTGTAGGACCTGTGCGTGGTGACCGACCGCGCCGGCCCTGCTGTGGTGTCCCTGATGCAGCTGTTGGCCTCCACCGTGGTGTCCCAGCGCAGGGTGCACCACGCGTGCATCCACTGGCACCACACCATCTGCCAGCACCGTCTCTGTCTGCTCTACTTGCTCAACCAGGTCATCGCGCACTGTCTCACTCGCTCGCACATGCATCAACCACCTCTACTCAGGTAATCAAATCAAATAAATATATTCCATTTTTAGGACTCCTATTTCCTGAAACACTATATCAAATTAACTAAGAACTGAAAATTTTGTGAAGTGAACAACTACAAGACTTAACCTATTTCGGACTATTTATAAGCCCTATCAACTGGCATGAGTCTCATTTCTGGGATAATTTCAGGAGCTCTGTAATATTCTTGAGAAAAATGGCGGATAATGACGAAAAAACCATGTTTTTCACGTTTTTCTCGAAAACGGCTCTAACGATTTTCTTCAAATTCATATCATAGATAGCTATCTATAAGCCCTATCAACTGGCATGAGTCTCATTTCCGGGAAAATTTCAGGAGCTCCGTAATATTATTGAGAAAAATGGCGGATAATGACTAAAAACCATGTTTTTCAGATTTTCTCAAAAACGGCTCTAACGATTTTTTTCAAATTCATACCCTGTATAGTTATTTATCAGATCTATCAACTGGCATTGGGAAACTAATGGGAGGTCCACCCTATCCTTGAGAAATGGACTTTGTAACCTCCATCTCGTGCATGAGGTAGAGCAGTTTATAAAAAGTACACAGTCATAGTCAAGATAATTCATCTGTAGAACAGCTGTTTTGACGACTTTAAAAAAATTAGGACTAAAAAAATCATCGAGTTTCACACAATTTACACAAAGAAAAAGGATTCTGAAAACAATAAATAATTATATATACACATATACAGAAGCCTGATCATAGGTTCAAATATGAGCAAGGAAAGTTGTGTGAGTGTACCACACCAGATTTTTTCAAATCACTCTCAAAAATTTCATCTACCTACTATTGTGTTTAAGACACCTATAGAGTTATCATAGTTTCACCACTATTCTGTTCCACAGCTTCCTATCTCTTGCAGTCGTTAACTATACTATAATAAAGTAAAGAACTGGTTTATACACGTACGGGATAGGAGAATTATGTTTGACCCATCATCACGTCTCAACTACTGGACTGATTAACTTGAAATTTTGCATATAGATTCTTAATTAACCGAGGATGGTTGTAGGCCTATTTTCAATTTTCCAAGATTTCATTACGTCAAGTTTTCAGTTTGTAAAGTTTAAAAATAGGCCCTTGCGGATCATGGGTTTCTGCTAGTCTATAATATTATAAAGAAAAGAATTGGCTTATACATCTATACATGTACGGGATAGGAAATACACGAAAGACACATTATCAAGATATCATTACGTCAAGTTTTCAGTTTGTAAAGTTTAAAAATAGACCCTCGTGGAGCACGGGTTACCTTCTTGTAAATAATAGATGAATACATATTTGGCAGAATTGTAAATACTGCAAATAATGATTGGCAGAATTTAATCATTATGATGTTGCTATCCTTGTCTATCATTCGACAAAGCAGATAGTGCTATCCTTTTCTAGCTCCGTCATATTGACAGAAGATTCTTCAACAATGTATGACTATAATTAAAAAAATATTCAATCTCAATTATCTAATCATTGAAAAATATACTGGTGTTTCAAAAAGAATGACCCAATTTTAAACAGTTCTATTTATTTGAAAAAATTGTTCACACAAACCAATTTTACATCAAATCACTCACAGAAGTATCGAGTTTATGATGATGTATGTTCTATGTGTCCTCCTTTTGAGGCTCGGACGTCATCTAGACGGTAGCCAAATTCATCCCAGACTGTTCACAAGATGTCTTCTCGGACTGAAGCTACTGCATCAGTTATCCTGGTTTACAGCTCCTCAATATCAAATGCTAAGGGAGGAACATAAACACGATCTTTAACGTTGTTCCTCCCTTAGAACGTGATGTTGAGGAGCTAGAAACCAGTAGCGACAGTCCGAGAAGACATCTTGCGAACAGACTGGGATGAATTTGGCTACCGTCTAGATGTCGTCCGAGCCTCAAAAGGAGGGCACATACAACACTTATAATACATCATCATAAACTTGATACTTCGGTGAGTAATTTGATGTGAAATTGGTTTGTGTGTGCCATTTTTCAAAATAAATATAACTGTTTAAAATTGGGTCATTATTTTTGAAACACCCGGTATCTTCTTGACGAATAAAACAAATGACGAATTTTAAACAAGAATGAAGAGTTAGTATTATATTATTACAGTGTGGTATAATATTAGAAACTGAAATTGTTTTGTTTGCAATTAAGTTGCTTGTAAACGTGATTTAGTTGCTGAGAAATGGAACACAAGTGTTTTACAACTACCTGGCACATAAGAAATAACTGAAATGATTTTATTTTATTCATTTTAGTGCTTTTAAACGTGATTTACTTGCTGCGAAAAGCTCGGAGTGCCTCATGTTTGCAGATGATACCAAAATATTTAGACAGATTAGGTCTGTTGATGACTGTTCGTTGCTTCAAAAAGATATTGATGCACTGCAGAAGTGGTGTTTGGAATCAAGACTCACGCTGAATGTGGCAAAATGTAAGGTGGTATCGTTTACCAGACAGAGGGAACCTTTCCATCATAACTACAATATTGGTAATATTTTGTTGGACCATTCGCAAGAGTATAGGGATCTGGGAGTGATTATGGATGCTCATATGGATTTTGATAAGCACATTGAACACCTGTTATCAAAGTGCAATCAGATGATGGGCTTTGTTTTAGAACATGCTCAAGCTTCGAGAGGTGGGAGCCCATTTTATACTTGTTCAAGTCTTTGATTCGAAGCCAGCTTGAGTATGCAGCGCCGGTCTGGAGTCCTTATCAGATCACCTATGTAATAAAACTTGAGAGAATGCAAAATAAATTTCTAAGATTCCTCTTCTTCAAAAAATTCGGGCATACCTGTGAGAGGGGTTTTCCTACACGTCGATTAAGATCATTGTTTGAAGTTGATGCTCTTAAGCTCAGGAGAGAGGTATCATCTTTGATTCTTTTAAGATACTAACGAATGAGGTTGATTCTTCTTATCTCCTGGGAAGAATTGGATTCGCCGTGCCCACTCTCAGGCGAAGATGGCATTCCCTATTCGCGGTACTTAGTTGCTTATAGAAAATATAAAATAAATCAGTGTGTTCACCCCCATAAGAGCCAATGCTATTGTTTTTGTGAACTGTTCAGGTGATAGCCCAGCACAGAGCTCAGTACTGTGCCCAGCTGTTTCTGGACGTAATAGTGGACATCTACCAGGGACGGGAAACCAATCACGAATCGCCGAGACCCGTTGTGGATGAAGACAATGTAGTCAGCTCTGACAATTCCAGCATAGAGGTGTACAAGTGAGTTTCTTTTTCATATCTATTTAGTTTAAAAGGTATTTCAGTAGTGATAAAGCACTGATTACCCAGACATCAGTCGTCTCTTATTTTTGTCATCTTATTAGTTTGACTTCATATTTTTCCATCTCTCTTATCTTATCTTATATATATAAAAGCGAAATGGCACTCACTCACTGACTGACTGACTGACTGACTCACTCACTCACTCACTCACTCACATAACTAAAAATCTACCGGACCAAAAACGTTCAAATTTGGTAGGCATGTTCAGTTGGCCCTCTAGAGGCGCACTAAGAAATCTTTTGGCAATATTTTAACTCTAAGGGTTGTTTTTAAGGGTTTAAAGTTCGTCTTTTAGCATGTATATTCTTCTTCTCCCAATCTCTTAATTATAATTGAAATTTCCATATCAAATGTTACTATAGAACTATAATCAAGATAGAGTACCTCTTCGAAACAGTTGTTAACTGGCAACTAAATTAATAATTTTGTCAGGTTGGCATTAAGTTGAGTTGACTTTGTTAGGTTGGAACCAAGTTAAAGATTTAAATGCATTTATCGCGGAAAAATTGATTGGGCACTGCTACTTCAATCCTGGGAATATTATATTACTAGCCGTCAGGCTCGCTTCGCTCGCCATATCCGTTTAGCCAGACGTTTAGTCTGGCCCCCGACTAACATATGATAAAAATGAAAAATGCAGGCGAGCGAAGCGAGAATCTCATTCTTGGACGGTCCAGGGGGCGGAGCCTGACGGCTAGTTCTCAATAATTACTCTTTCTTTCAATCCAATTTTTTGTAAATTCAATTCAATTTATATTCATTTATCTACACTTTATCACCTTGACTTCTACTTTAGTTATGCTATATTCTTCTCATTAGTTCAACTATGATTTTGAATTATTATTATTCACCCCTCGGTTTTGTTTGTATTTTCCCCATAACCAGATGACTGGTTATTGGGACATCTGCTGGGTGATACGATTTAAAAGGAATGCTTAAATCCCTAAAAACCCAATCTATGAAAAAATATAATAAATAATCATCATTAAACAAAAATCCTAATTGAATGCTGTAAATCACCCTGTAGACTTCTACCACTGCAAATATTGACAGCAGAGTTAACAGCTAGATAGAAATTTGATGAGCATTACCTTAGAGAAAAATAGCGTTAGTAGATATCCCATGGTATAGGGCGTTTATGTCACAACTTTTACTGATAACTCAAGCCGATTACTGTCGATTATTGTCGATTTTTACTGTTTTGGCCGGGTGAGAGTGTACGAACGGCACAATATGAGAATCTACCGCGTCACACAGATTCACGGGAAAGAACTACGAGGACTACCGGCTTGAGATAACAGTAAAAGTTGCGACATAAACGTCCTATACCATGGGATATCTACTCATGCTATTGTTTCTCTATGGCACTACTACCCAAAAATTATTTGCCAGCCCGGGAATCGAACCAGGTACCTCCTAATGCTTCAGGAATGCTTCAGAGTGATTCACAGTATTTAAGTAGGATTTTCGATGAATAATAATAATTAATTAATTAGCATTTGAATTAATTTATTTCCATCTGAAGAGAATTATAATCCACTAAAAACCTAATCTATTCTGTATTTCAAGCGCCTAAGTTGTCCGCAAAACCAAGGTGCAGTACAACAAATTAATCTAATTTGATAAATGGCATTAAGTTGAGTTGACTTTGTTAGGTTGGAACCAAGTTAAAGATTTAAATGCATTTATCGCGGAAAAATTGATTGGGCACTGCTACTTCAATCCTGGGAATATTATATTTCTAGCCGTCAGGCTCGCTTCGCTCGCCATATCCGTTTAGCCAGACGTTTAGTCTGGACCCCCGAATGGACTGTCCTAACATATGATAAAAATGCTCAAATGAAAAATGCAGGCGAGCGAAGCGAGCCTGCTGATCTCATTTTTGGACGATCCAGTCGGGGGTCCAGGGGGCGGAGCCCCCTTGCTGGACGGATATGGCGTGCGAAGCGAGCTTGACGGCTAGTAGATCATATAAAATAAATCAGTGTGTTCTCCCCCATAAGAGCCAATGCTATTGTTTTTGTGAACTGTTCAGGTGATAGCCCAGCACAGAGCTCAGTACTGTGCCCAGCTGTTTCTGGACGTAATAGTGGACATCTACCAGGGACGGGAAACCAATCACGAATCGCCGAGACCCGTTGTGGATGAAGACAATGTAGTCAGCTCTGACAATTCCAGCATAGAGGTGTACAAGTGAGTTTCTTCTTCATATCTATTTAATTTAAAAGGTATTTTAGTAGTGATAAAGCACTGATTACCCAGACATCAGTCGTCTCTTATTTTTGTCATCTTATTAGTTTGACTTCATACTTTTCCATCTCTCTTATTCTCAATTATTACTCTTTCTTTCAATCCAATTTTTTGTAAATTCAATTTATATTCATTTATCTACACTTTATCACCTCTATTCTCGATGGATATGGACTTCTACTTTAGTTATGTTATATTCTTCTCATTAGTTCAACTATGATTTTGAATTATTATTATTCACCCCTCGGTTTTGTTTGTATTTTCCCCATAACCAGATGACTGGTTATTGGGACATCTGCTGGGTGATACGATTTAAATCCCTAAAAACCCAATCTATGAAAAAATTATAATAAATAATCATCATTAAACGAAAATCCTAATTGAATGCTGTAAATCACCCTGTAGACTTCAACCACTGCAAATATTGACAGCAGAGTTAACAGCTAGATAGAAATTCGATGAGCATTACCTTAGAGAAAAATAGCGTTAGTAGATAAGGTATAGGGCGTTTATGTCACAACTTTTACTGATAACTCAAGCCGATTACTGTCGATTTTTACTGTTTTGGCCGGGTGAGAGTGTACGAACGGCACAATATGAGAATCTACCGCGTCACGGGAAAGAACTACGAGGACTATCGGCTTGAGATAACAGTAAAAGTTGCGACATAAACGCCTTATACCATGGGATATCTACTCATGCTATTGTTTCTCTATGGCCCTACTACCCAAAAATTGTTTGCCAGCCCGGGAATCGAACCAGGTACCTCCTAATGCTTCAGGAATGCTTCAGAGTGATTCACAGCTTTTAAGTAGGATTTTCGATGAATAATAATTAATTAATTAGCATTTGAACAAATTTATCTCCATCTGAAGAGAATTATAATCCACTAAAAACCTAATCTATTCTGTATTTCAAGCGCCTAAGTTGTCCGCAAAACCAAGGTGCAGTACAACAAATTAATCTAATTTAATAAATGAAATAAAAGATTTGAGTTTCTCTACATTATTGAATTACACAACATTATTAAACTATCTATTTGAACTATAGTGTGGTCCACGTTATAATGGCTGTGGAGAAAGAAAGAAGAACAACTTTGCCGATCCTCCGTCTTGTCAATGTCTTCTATAGACGGTAGCTGATACAGGTTTATTGATGTAATATTAACTGTTCATTCTTGTTTAAAATAATTCAAATTAATTCATTGTGTTGCACTGCCGGCAGTTTTCAACATCGATACAGTTATGTGGACTAAACTAAAACTATTTGGTGTTTATTCAAATTGGAATAGATTAATTACACATTGGTGTAGTGGTCAGTTAATTTCCAGAAAGGGTTTGTCAAATTTCTTTCTTCTTTTTGGTGGAAATAAGATTCATAATCAGTTACATTTTATTTCTCAAGAAAATATATTCTCCAATGGTTCAATAATAAATTCTCATAATTGAGATTAAATATTTTGTTAATCAATTATATTTCTACAATGTTTTTGAACGTGACAAAGCTAGAAAAGGATAGTGATATCTGCTTTGTCAAATGATGGACAAGGATAGCAACACCATCAATGTTAATCACATAGCCTTCTATCATTATAACATTGGCCTCACTAAATCAACACGTTAAGGCGTCGGTCCCAGCTGCCTAAAAAACATGGTTAGGTCATGTCATAGGCCCTGAAATTGATCAGTTGCGACCTGAAAACTCTGTCATCCAGGTCTTTCGATATTATCATAATTACTATATCAACTTATTCAGATTAAATAATATAAATTTGATAGAATATGCCAATTAATACACATACAGTTCTACTTATTCATTCATACAAATTTAATTTTGCTCCATTTCAATGGCTTTAAGAAGATAAATGACCTAAAATGTGGTTCTCGTTGTATGTTCAGCACTTGATTATAACCATGTTATAATGGCAGTATTTTATTAACATTGTTTTGAAATCCATGTCTATCATTAGACAAAGCATATAGCTCCATCATTTTGTAGCTCTGCACCATTGCCAAATCGTTTGCAGGCTATGTACAAAACATGATCTATTATAACAATTATAATATTTTATAATAATAATAAACTATTATAATTATCTTCTTCTTCTTCTGCTTCAATCGTCCGATTGGTTGGCAGCTTTCCATCTTTGTCTGTCCAGAGCCAGCTGTTTTAGTTGGGTATAGCTCTGGACCCCAAGATCCCGGGTTATCTGCTTCAAATATTGTAGCCGGGTCTTCCACGAGCCCGTTGTCCACTGATTGCACCTTCCAGTATTGTTAGCGTGAATTCGCTGTGTCTTATAATATGTCCTATCCAAGAATGCCGTTTGTCCCTAAGAGATTTCAATAGAGTTTTTTGTGTCTCTTCAGCCCTTTGAAATACTTCTTCATTTGTTATTCTATCGGTCCATTTTATTTTCAGCATTCGCCTCCAACACCATACTTCAAATGCATTAATTGCCTTTTCTTCCGCCTTACCGATAGTCCATGTCTCTGAGCCATATAGTGCAATACTCCAGATACAACTCTTTATAAGTCTCTTTCTCAAATCCAAATTCAGACTTTTGGAGGAAAGCACATTCCGTTTATTGATGAAAATGGCCTTGGCTTCTCTTATACGGCGCTTTATGTCTTCTTTGTCTTTTCCATCCTCTGAAATAATGCTACCTAAGTATTTCAAAATCAGGATTCTTGGAGTAGATCATCACTTCTGTCTTAGCCTTATTTACCTCCATGTAAAATTCATTTTTGAGAATGTCATGCAAGGTATTCAGTGCTCTCACTAGATTACCTTTATCTTGTGCCACTATTGCAATATCGTCTGCAAAGCGGAGCATTTGCACTCTTAATCCATTTACCTTGATTCCTGAACAATATTCCTTACATTTATTGACAGCCTGTTCTACATAGATATTGAACAAAAGCGGTGACAAACTACAACCCTGCCTTACTCCTCTCTCGATGGCAGCTTCTCTTTGTTTCTCACCCACCTTTATAAATGCTGTTTGAGCAGTATACAGTTCTCTTATGATCCTTCTGTCTCTGTAATCTACTTTGATTGTTTTGAGTGTTTGCATGAGGACATTCCAATTTACCCTATCAAATGCCTTGAGTAAATCTACAAAAGCAATTTACACAATAAGCAATATTTTGATAATATCACAATTGAAAATGTTCATCTTCTTCTCCAACGTGCCTGTGCTTTAATAACTGATGCTATCCACGTACTGAAATCTTTACATGTTGATACACTGCCATTTTTGTATTATTGCAGAGCTCTGACCCGCTACATGACGCCGCCGGCTGGTTGCAGCGAGTCGCAAGCACACGCGACCAAGTCGCAACCACTTGTGTCCGATGTTCCTGTACTGGATTCGATGCTGAGTCGCGAAGACCTGCGACTGGCCCCGTTCCTGGGCACTATGTCCGTTACCACCCCCGCCCTCCTAGGGCCCTACGCTGTCAAGCACACCAAATCCGGTCAGTACACAACCACAAATACAACACATCTCAAACCAACACAAATAGATATAGAAATCTAACAAATAGAAATTGAAGTTGATTTAATTATAGAAAAATCTGGTGTGGCGCACTCACACAACTTTTCCTTGCCGTTATGAGAATTGATCACCTGACGCTAGTGTTGCCGCGCATCTCAAGTCTTTTATACAAAGATCTAAACCAGCTGGTGACAGGACTATAACACTGGAGACACACGAGGTCTGCTATCTCTTCATAGTGAATGATTTAATAGAATCAACAGTTGCCAACAGTTTGCAATTGAAATAATAACATTTTCTCGAACTTCGAGCTTATTTTAAATTTTAGGTGAAAATGTTACTGAACATTAATTGTAGAGATTTTCATGCTCAATCTTTTCCACTCGAAATTTTTTGTTCAAATCGTATCTGAAGCCTGATAATTGAGAATCTAAAATCAAACTTTGCATAGATGGGGCGGAGCTCCTGAAATTTTTACAGATATGAGACTTGTGGCAGTTGATAGAGCTATTCGATGACTATTTTAGGTATAACTTTAATCGAAATCGTTGGAGCCGTTTTCGAGAAAATCGCGAAACACCCTGTTTTTGACAACATTTTTGCCATTTCAGCCGCCATCTTGAATTGAATTTGATCGAAATTGTTCGTGTCGGATCCTTATATTGTAAGGACCTCACGTTCCAAATTTCAAGTCATTTCGTTAATTGGGAGATGAGATATCGTGTACACAGACGCACATACACTCATACACACATACACACACACACACACACACACACACACACACACACACACACACACACACACACACACACACACACACACACACACACACACACACACACACACACACCACACACACACACACACACACACACACACACACACACACACACACACACACACACACACACACACACACACACACACACACACACACACACACACACACACACACCACACACACACACACACCACACACACACACACACACATACAGACCAATACCCAAAAACCACTTTTTTGGACTCAGGAGACCTTGAAACGTATAGAAATTTAGAAATTGGGGTACCTTAATTTTTTTGGGAAAGCAATACTTTCCTTACCTATGGTAATAGGGCAAGGAAAGTAAAAACATGATATGTAAAGTCATTCAATGTGTACAAGTTACAACAGGCCTGCAATATTGTTTTGTGTGTGATAATGTAGGCATGTCGTTTTGCCAAGAGCAACGAGTGTTCCTCCATGAACAGTATTTACCAGTACAACGCTCAACGCCTCCAATTTTTTTCTTATTGGGTTTATTCAGAGTTTAAGGGCCGGTTTCTAGACAAATTCTAGACTTTAAACAGGAGTCAGAAAATTGGCTTTCCTAAACGGGGCGTAGTCGCAGTCCACGTCTAAATTAAATTTAGAGAAACTAGAAAATTGAACAAGATAAAATAAAGAGAGAATAGTGTAAAGTTTCAGCCATTTTGAATGACTTAGAAATGTTTCATTTCGTCAGGGAAAAACGTTTCCAATTATATAAATGATAAAATAAAGTTTATCATAAAAACTGCCACTACGCCCCGTTTCGGAAAGCCAATTTTCTGACTCCAGCTGTTTAGAGTCTACACCTTTTCCAACTGTATTTGAGAAATTATCAATTGTAATATTGAGAATAGTCATTTGTAGTTCAGAAAACGTTAGATTTAAATGAGAATGGTCAATTGTATTTGAGAAGTCATCACTTGTAATTGAGAATAGTGAATTTTATTTGAGAAAGTATCATTTCAATTTGAGAGCATTCGATTTGAAATCGAGAAGTTGTCAGTTGTAATTGGGAAATGATTTTAAAAAACCAGTACTTCCAGTAATTATATTTATCATGACTGTACTCATATAAAATACTATGATAATTAATTTAATATTCCAATAAACCGTTTAGTTTCTGAATAAAACATTATTTTCAAGCCCCAAAATCTATTGAAGAATTGTTTGATCAAGAGATTCAATTGATTGATGATAAAGTTCAATTACGCTGTAAACATAGAGAATTTGATCTTCATCAAGTGCAATGTTTCACAAAATGTTTGGAGACAAAAGTCGCGTTGCCAATAAATACATAGAAATCATTCATAAACAGTACAGGGGAAATTCTTTCACCATTGCAAATATTTATTTTCCCCCATGCAAAGCCTATGATAGTACTGTAATTGGAATATTGTGTACGTAGTACAGTATCCTTTCCTGCTCAAATCAAACCTTCATTGTAGGCTTCAGAAGAGTTACAACATGTCAATTGGAAAAGTTTCTTATTTTCAATTGATATCTTCTCATTTGCATTTGACGATTTCTCAATACAATTCACTATTCTCAATTACATTGTGATGACTTCCCAAATACAAATGACTATTCTCATTTACATCTGACATTATCTCAATCACAAGTGACTATACTCAAATACAATTGATACCTTCTCAAATTAACTTGATACTTTCTCAAATAAAATTGGAAAAGGTGTAGAACTTAGCTGAATCCCGAGCTAAATTTAATTTTTGAAAATTTGATAAATTTAATCTTTATATCTTTTCTACTTTCAAGTGATTTTTCAAAATATATTGTGTATTAATTTGAGGCAATAAAAAGTATTTGATGATTTTTGTGACAGGCCATGTGAAAATCAGAGCCAAGGTGCGACTGAAGATCTGTGACTACTACAGACAGGTGTTGTGGGGCGAAGTGGGCACCTACCTCGAGCACATTCTGCTGTGGTGGGGCAATGCTCCACTGGGTCCACAGCTACCGCAACACACCAACCGACTGCGCAACTGGCTCAGGAACTTCTTTGCTACAAGTAAGTTATTGACCGAGCGAAGTGAGGTCTAAGGCTAGTTACACACACATCGATATTTGGACGTACGTTTTTTGCCGTCTTTAGGTTCTACTAGATCAAACATATTATATTTGTTAAGTTCCGATTGATCTGATAGAATTCAATATCGGGGACCGAGCTTCGCTCTGGAGTACAAAAGCATAAAAAAATTATTACGAAAGAAGAAATTATAATAACATTCATACAGAAATGTTCTATCTAATCACAGTAAATTGAGATTAATTCCCAGAGGAATGCAAAAATTTCCCTCACAAAGGCCCGGTTGCACAAAAGCCGGTTAAATTTTAATCCTGATTAACTTCACGTGAACCAAATCAGAGAAGATGGATCTACTGGAATTAATCAGGATTCAAAATAACCCGGCTTTTTTGCAACCGGCACTAAGTACCTGATTGAATGATTACAAAAGTTCAACAGCTGAATCATAATTTTGACACAGTCCCACACACATGAACTCGCTCACTCACTTCCATCACCAACAGACGACGAAATAATCAGCTGTTTTTCCAAGGATGAATAATAGTTATGCTTTTAATGTCCTTCAGTGAGTTTTCTCAGGGATGAGACCTAGTGCAATCGAATTTTTATATTATAAACCTACTAAGTTCTGAATTTCGTGAGAATCGTTAGAGCCGTTTTCGAGATACGGTGAAATACAAGCATACAAACATATATACATCTAAACATCGAAACATATAAACAGAAGTTGCTCGTTTAATAGTATAGGATAAGGACCGAAAGAAATCGATGTGTGTGTAGACAGCCCAAGATTCAAGTCGACGGTTTTGCTTTTCTTTTTATTTATGTTCCGCATTTCCGGCGAAACGCGGCAATAGATTTTCATGAAATTTGACAAGTATGCTCTTTTTGAACTGCGCGTCGACGTATACAGAATGTTCTGAAAAAAGGCGCCCATAAGTCAGTGTGTGATTCCTCACATCAAAAGAAGAAAAAAAGCTCTAATTAACATAGGTCCAAAAATGCTTGGTTACCAAGTTATACAGGCTGAAAGATTTCGTCTGAATTTCAGTTCCCCTGCTGAAACGAAGCCCTACGGGTATTTGTTGGCTGTTAATTAAGATGTACAATTTAGCGTATTTTATGTAAAATGAACTAAAACATTAAATAAAACCGTTTCCAGACCTGTAGCTACAGTCATTTTTAAGATATGTGACAAAATATTTATTTATTTATAAGTTTCATATTTGCAAAGTTTCCATAATTCTCTTTTCTTTGTTTCTTTTTTCTTTTCTTCTTGAATTCTTCAGTATTAGTTACATACTTAGTTCTTCTTCTTTTATCTGCTATACTATAAGTTTCATATTTGCAAGGTTTTCTATTATTTTTTTTTTTGTATTTTGTTTTTTCTAAAACTCAATAGTATATTAGTTAAGTTATTCTATTTTCTTTTTAATTTATTGTATTTTCAAATTGTATGCTCAATGTGTGTTATGAGGGCAATAATGGGATTCAGTTCCTGGTGCCCTCAAATATGTAAATTTTCAAATAAATTATAATAATAATAATAAAATAAGCGAAAATTGGTCCCGAAAAACAAGTTCCTTTAAGGTTTGAAGCAGATTTACATGTACAATAATCACAACATATTTTTTTTTACAGAACTTGTAGAAAATTTAATCTCAAAGAGAATGATGGAAATAAGTCTATAATAGACAAACGGAACCCTTAAAAAATAATCTTATGGGCACATTTTTTCAGAACATTTTGTATATGAGGTTTTTTTGAAATTTTGCATTTTGAGGATAATATAAAAGGAAAAGGATCCTCCTTCATACGCCAATATTACCGTTAAAATTTCTCATCATGAATCAGCTGCCGAGTGGATTATTAGACCCACGCCGTGGGATGTTTTGTAAACCATTGCTAGAAAAAAAGTAAACGCAAATTGGAGAGGCGGGTGATGGTGGCATCATCTCTGAGTGAAATTGGTAAATTTCAAGCTTTAAATTGCATATGTTACTCTAAATATTGGAGATTTGTCAATCATATTATAACAATTTTTAAACAGGTTTTATTATGTTTTAGAGAAAAAAAGTCAAATACTAGTTACTTGTACAATTACAACGGCTCAGTGAAGGCTTGAATTGGTGCTTGAAATGTTGATGTCCATTCCAAATTATTCAGTTAGAATAAATGTATGACTAAATTAAAAAAAATCTTGAAAAAAATATGTTTAATAAGAAGACAGGTCATGTTGACATTTAAATGTAAACAAACACGAAGCAGACGAACTGTTTCAACCCTGGATCTTTTCTAGCACCACTAGGATATCGGTGTTGATATTCTACATCAAATTCTGACGTTGAATTGGAAATTTGAGAAAGTTGCATTTTTACACGATTTGGCAACCCTGTAATTTCTTCAGATGGAGGGCCAAGTCTCAACTTATTTTATACAGAATATAGAAAAATGTCTAGAACCGGCCCTGTGTATATTCTCAGTTTGATTGTTCGCAGATACCCTGCCCGAACTAGTTCGCGCGCCGCTCCAGTCACTGATGGACGCCCTCTGCTGTCACGTGACGTCGACCGCCTGGGACCTGCACTTCAGACGCTGCCTTGTGGCCGCCGCCCACCAGAACAGTCGGCACAAGGTCAACAACTCTGGACAGGTACACTGAAACAGCTATAGTCAGGTCCACGTTATAATGGCAGTGTTTGATTGACAATGGTATTGCCATCCTTGTCTATCATTCAACCAAGCGGATAGCGCTCTCTTTCTCGCTTTGCTCTGTTGCCAGATCGTCTTTTAACAATGTAGAATTAATAAACAAAATATTTCATCTTAATTATGAAAATTCATTATGAAATAATTGAAAAATATAATTTCCTGCTTAATAAAATATAATTGGTTATTTTGAACTAGAATGAACAGTTAATATTACATCAATAAACCTGTATCAGCTACCGTCTATAGAAGGCATTGACAAGACAGATCAGGATCGGCAACATTGTTCTATCTTTCTTCACTGCCATTATAATGTGGACCTCACTAAATAGATGCTTTGTTCCTCGAACAGATCTAACTATATGCAGAAGACAATTCAACTATACAACAAAAAAGCTTATTAATTTTATGCCGGAACATTTCATTGCAGGAAAACCTACAAAAGCACTTAAATTAAAAATTGAAAGCTGGATAAAGACAGAAGATATCATACCTGAAATATTTTAATTTGATGTACATATACTGTCTTCCTCAGTTCCTCTGAATTTATTATTAGTAGGGCTATACTCCCAGATTAATTTTCTCTCTCTGAGTTTAAGTTTTATTTTTGTGTCATGTGTACTGTATTGTATTGTTTTTCTAATTCTCTCTTTGCTTACAAAAGGAATTGCATATATGCTACAAATGAATTACATTATGTTACTAAATGGATTACATATGTACAGTGAATTGTAGATTAATAATTACATGAATCATCTCTTTTTCTTTTGAGTTTTTAAATTATTATGAATTCATTCTAGTTTTTCTGCTCTCTTAGTATTTCACTCTTAGTACTTCTTCTTTTCGGATTGAAATTTTTTTTTCTAGTTTTTCATACATTCCATATGTTTCTTTTTTCTTTATTATATTTTTTCTATTTTCGACTGAATCTCAAGCCACTATAGCCGACTGATTACTCGTTGCCATCGCTCAAACTACTTAGTTTTGCTGGTAACGCCAATGATAATATTATAATCGATTTTTAAATGGAAAATATTTTAATTTTAAGTTTTTGCAATGTATTGTATATGAAAATTTTTATATTTTTCACATTTTTAAAGTTTGTTTAATGATTTTGGCAATAAATATTTCTTTCTTTCTTTCTTTCTTTTTTCTTTCTTTCTTTCTTCACTGCCATTATAACGTGGACCTCACTATATAGTGAGGCATTAAAGGTTTTAGCATAAGCTAGCCCGGTTCTTCTGTAGATCATTGATCAAAATTTCAAGCTACTCAGTTCAGTAGTAGTTCAGACGTGATGATGCGTCATTCGTTTATTTCCTATCCCGTACTTGTAAAAGCCAATTTTTTCCTTTATTATATTATATATTATAGATTTATTTAATTTGATTGGATGTTTGTGACAGGGCACCTGGACAGGCGAACTGTTCGGCGAGCTTTTCGCGCAACTCGTGGCTTGGAGTAACTCGTGCGAGGGAAGCAACTGGACACTCGAGGACCTCGAACAACTGCCACTGGTCGAGCAGATTCCCGTCCTGCACAGGTTCGTTTTCACACTAAGCGCCGTTTGCACAGTCAAAGCTTGAACTCGATTTAATCAGCTGGTGGCTTAAACTCAAAATGAAACACATTATAACAAACGAGACTTGATACGGATTTAATCTAGTTTGAAATGAAATTTAGTTTGAACTGACACTTTTCAAACGGCCTTTAAATAGTCAAATAGGCAATAGTCAAAAGTATTTATTACATATTAATATTATCGAAAAAATATTACAATTGTTTGTTAACTCAAAGAGCATAATTCATTATTAATGACGACTTGCAGTCTACAATTTGTGAAAAATATAGAATATTCACAAAGATTTAAAAGATTTTTAAAAATACCAGCTGATCTTTTTCACCAATCATGTATCAGATTCTAGGCCTACACTGCGACGTTGCAATATCGTAGGCCGGGGCCTTGTATTAGAGATGGCTATGCCTATATTGTTCTATAGTGAGGTTCACATTATAATGGCAGTGTTTGATTAGCAATGGCATTGCTATCCTTGTCTATCATTCAACAATGCGGATAGCGCTATCTCTCTTTCGCTTTGCTCTGTTGCCAGATTGTCTTTTAACAATGTAAAATTGATGATTAATTAACAAAAGATTTCATATTTATTATGAACATTCATTATGGAATTATTGAAAAATATAATTTCTTGCTTGATAAAATATAATTGATTTATTTTAAGCGAGAATGAACAGTTTATATTATATCAATAAACCTTCATCAGCTACCGTCCATATAGATCGGCAACATTGTTCTCCTATCTTTCTCCACTGCCATTCCAACGTGGAACTCACTATAGTGATTTTGAATTGAGAACTATTTTGTCAAAGAGTGTGTGCAATTTATTTGATCATCTAGGATTTTGTTGGGAAACTGTTTTGAGTGGTTGTAGATTCCATATTGTTCCAGTACATTCAGTTATCTGATTTTTGTGTTGATTTCTAGTGTAGATCTTATTAGTTGTTTTAATAATTTGACGCATCTATGTATCTTATCCATACATCCATATCTTTGAGATATACTCTGGTCATCTGAAAAGTAAGTTGCACTATTTTTTTATATCCGCGCAGTTGGCAGGAGACGTCTGGCATTCGCAGTGAACCTTTGTCTGGGTGTTGTGATAGCACTGTAAAGTTCCTAAGAGGCCGCCATGACTTATTTGTCAGTTGCGATCAAACCACTATGGTGCTACCACTTACTCCTACCGCCGATTGCGAAGTACGCAGTGTTATTCGTTTTTTAACGGCAAACAATAAAAATGCAACTGAAATTCATCGTGAGTTGTGCAGTGTGCACGGTGAAATAGTTATTTGTATATCTAGAGTGAAAAGTACGACTTTTTCTCCCTGTGGGAAAAAGTTTGAAGCCCGAGGCGAAGCCGAGGGCAGCAATTTTCCTGAGGGAGAAAAAGTATTTTTCGCTCGTGATGTACACAACATTTTTCCTCCATCTACATTTTTTTATAGAAACTGCAAATAAAATCATTCTAATAACTTACGTATTGGTGACAATGATTCCTAACAACATAACCTAAATCTAAAAACCGGTCGTCTGATTGGCACTGCCGATTGTGCTATCTATCGGCTAAAGTTGTAACAATTATATCAGCTGAGCAGCTACCAAAAATGGCTGACTCCAGATCACGCGGTTCAGATTTGAATGCAGATCAAAAATATTTGTTGGCTGGTATTTTGAATAGAATAGAATATTTTAAAAATTGTATAAATTTTTATTGTCTACTAATATTAAGAATATAATAATTATCATACAAACATATATTTCATGAGTTAATCAAATTTCTGGTTGTGGTATTGAATTCAGTTGACTCAATGACAGACACCTCTATTATGCTTTCTCATCTGAGCTTAGACCTTCTAACCTATTACAATGTAAGTTTCAAAATAGAGATGCTCCCCATGTTATTTAAATGGAGTCACTTTTACTCCCTAGGGAGTTTTTCTGTTTTTTACTACCGAGAGCGAAAAAGTGACTCTTTAGTATTAGGTTTCAGGGAGTAAAGTAAGTACTTTAGACAGTAGGTGGAGGAAAACGTTATGTTGAGGCCAATGGTTTCTCGTTCGCGCCAATCATTTATTGAAGGCAGAACAACACACGACGAACAACGAAGCGGCCGCCCATCCACTTCACGCTTCCCAAGTCCAAGACAATGCTTGAAGGGTTTGTTTTCGGACACCCACCATACTGCCCTGATCTCGCTCCAAGCGACTTTCATCACAGCTGAAACAACACCTTGGGGGAAGACGCTTTGCAAACGAAGGAAATCTCATACAAGAAGTTCCGACATGGCTAACCAGTTTGGCGGCAGAATGGTATAACTCTGGTTCAAAAAAACGTATACCACGATACCAAAACTGTATTGAAATTAAAGGAGATTATGTAGAAAAATAACTGATACATGTAGTTTCTCAAATATAACCTCTTAAACAAACTATGTGCGTTATTATATTTTTTATTTAATAGTGCAACTTACTTTTGAGATAACCCACGTACAACTACAAGACAACCTATTGTGGACAATTGTGTAACCTTATCAAAATTTGGGAGAGGAATAGCACAAGGTTGCCTTTTTTTCTCTCCCTATCATTTTGATGATGTACTTGTTGTATGACTCAATAAAGAATAAATATATTGATTGATTGATAGGCTGGACCACTCGGTGCACACAGCGCGTAACTGGGCGGCCTCGCGTGCCCGCCAACTAGCCAACGACTGGAGCATCGACCAATTCTTCCGCGTCACTCAGTCCGATGTAAACCAGGCCTTGAGCAAGCTCAAGGAACTCATGGTGAGTAACCATAATAAAACAATAATTGTTAACCTTAATTATTAGGCTGTCTTCACATTGAATGCGTTAGTGTGCAAGTGCACGCTTGTTTATGCTTGACCAAGCGCGCAGATAAGAAACAAAATGTGGAAAAAGCAATAGGAACACTCACTGAACGCATGCATGTACTGGTTGCGTTCAGTGTGAGCAGCTGCAATAATTATTACCGCTCTACTGTATTATTATTTTGAAACCACCATTGAATTATTTAAACATTGAATTATTTATTTAAATTATTATTATATAATAATATTATTTTCTACTGTATTATTTTTCACTGTATTATTTTCTTGAAGTTATTGATAAAAACGACATTATTTTGATAACTTTTCAGACTTCGAGCCAAGTAGAGCTGTTGAGCGTAGAGAGCAGTGTTCACGTGACCGTTTGCTGTAAGATGAGAGGAAAACTTGTCTCCGAGGTGAAAGCCAACATCTCAAAACTTGAGGTACTCTTCAAGCTGATTGATTATTCAATCTAATCCCTAATTTACAGAACAAATTCTAACACTGTCTCTTATTTTAATTCCTTACTATTTTAATTTCCCTATTTTAATGTATATTGAATAAAAAACTGTCTATCAACATTGCCACTAAGGGACGGTTTCCGATCTCGGGATTTAGCTAAGTTCTAGACTTTAAACAGCTGGAGTCTGAAAATTGGCTTTCCGAAACAGGACGTGAATCTTCCTATATTTTATTACTCTCTGACAATCCTTAAGCTGGGTTTACACCAAAGTTATAAACAACATGTTGATAACTTAATCCTTATAGATTCTATTAGATTGAACATAACTTATCATACATGTGATGAACATATATGTGTTTGTCAAGTTCCGTTCAATCTAATAGAATCTATAAGGATCAAGTTATTAACATTTTGTTAATAACTTTGGTGTAGACCCAGCTTTAATATCGGGGGACCGAGCTTTGCTCTGGAGTGTAAAAGCATAGAAAATTTGTAACGAAAGATTGAATTTATAGTTTATATTTATTGATTTTCTCAATCGTTCAGTTATTTTTACAGTTATATGAGGGGGAACAACAGGCTTATGCCCAAAACTGTCCCTTTTCAAATTTATACTACAGTGCAAATCAAAATCTAGGTTAAGCTACTATCACTCATCAAAATAACAATTTATTCACACTTCAAAAAACAAACACATCATCGATTACAAATAGATATACTATGAATATACTATTGATATACTCTATCAATAACAATTTATTCACACTTCAAAAAACAAACACATCATTGATTACAAATAGATATACTATGAATTCGATTTAGAATTACATACTATGTTTGCTACAATATTTGTTAATATACTATGTACTATTCTACACTAACAGCATCTAGTTACTGTTTTGAACTTTCTGAAGTAAACATGTTTTCTAAAAAAAGAGAAATAAACTAAAATAAGTTTTTCTTGCTGAATTTTCCTTCTCGTGAGATCAGCTGAATGATCCCACACATGCACTCGTTCACTCACTTCCATTACACAGTATCGACAGAATTTTCAGCTGTTTTTCCAAGGACGTATTTATTCTTATAATGTCATTCAGCGAGTTATCCCAGGGTTGAGACCTAGTGCAATCGAATTTTTATATCATAAACGTACTTTGTTCCAAATTTCGTGAGAATCGTTTTCGAGATCCGGTCACATACAGATATATAATTATGTAAACATAAAAACATCTAAACATTCAAACAAACATATAAACAGAAATTGCTCGTTTAATAGTATAGGATATTCAATAGTCTCTGGCGTTGAATAAACTAAACAAAACTAAACTTTTGAGTACTTCCCATTACTGACAGCCCTGGAAAAAACACTAACTTAGATATAAGTACTGAACAATGTATTTAGGACCGCCGCAAAGTAGACCCACGCTAATCCACGAAAAGCAACCGACGCCGTGGGACCATTGCAAACCATTGCTCCAGACATCTGTGCAATGATAATAATACTTACAATGAATAATTCACTTGTCAGCTGATTGATTATGGATAATTCTATAGCAATGTTTTATTTTGATTTGAATATTTTGTGATTTTTTTCGTATAGGAATTGCGATTTGCCAAGATTTTTTTTTCAATTTGAATATTTTGTGTTTTTTTTTTGTATAAGTATTACAATTTGCCAGAATTTTTATTCCAATTTGAATATTTTGTTATTTTTTTCGTATGGGAATTACGATTTGCCAGAATTTTTTATTTTCAATTTAAATATTTTGTGAATTTTTTGTTTTTTATAAGAATATTATGATTTTCTCTCTTCCCATTTACCATGAAATGCGTTCTATATACCCTGTTTACACTGTATTTATGGATCACTATTTTATGAATAAGTGAGTACCATAGTTATATAGTATATTAAGATACTCGAGAGAATTTTTTAATTTTTTTGTTGTGAATTTTGTTTTGATTCTTCGTTTCATAATTTACTATTCTGTAAAAATATTTGCTTCTGTGCTAAATCAATTTAAATCAGGTTAAGCGTATTATAATTTCATCTCCTACTCCCACTGGCGAACAAGAGTCATCTTATGCCAGTGGTTTTTTCACTTACCGTTTATTATTATTACACTTTGGTTGGATTGTATTGTCATGTTGAGCTTTGTTTGATTCATGTACGTATATGTAGTTATGAGTGTGGAATAAATAAATTTGAATGGTTTACAAAACATCCCACGGCGTGGGTTGATTTTCGTGGATTAGCGTGGGTCTAATTTGAGGCGGGCCGTATACTGGTATAATTGGATATTTTGCTATAATTAGTTGATTTAAAAATCAACCCTTCAGGGCTTCAGGTCTTTATCTTCGGGTCCTCAAGATGGTACAATACCTGAAATACACCTGAAATATAAAAAGAATTACCCAATTTTAAACAGTTATATTTATTTGAAGAAATGATGTACACAAACCAATTTTACATCAAATTACTCACGGAAGTATCAAGTTTATGATTATGTATTATAAGTAATATCGGGGTACCAAGCTTCACTCGCTATTTTTATTTATTGATAGACAGAGCACAATTCTCTAAAATGATCGTGTTTATATTGTATAGCTGGCTATACGTCAGCTTATGAATTTCGGGGATGCGATATTTTGATTTTCCACAGAATCATTCGCTCACTTTTTAATATCCACAGACGACGAAAGTATCAGCTGTTTCAGCCAAGGATGAATTATCCTTTTAATGTCGTTCAGCGAGTTTTCCCAAGGATGAGACCTAGTGCAATCGAATTTTTATATCATAAACCTACTACGGTATGTTCCAAATTTCGTGAAAATCGTTAGAGCCGTTTTCGAGATACATTAAACATAAATAACCAGATATAAAAATATAAACAGACATACAGAAATTGCTCGCTTAATATAATAATAGTATTATATGTGCTCTCCTTTTGAGGCTCGGACGACAAGGGAGAAACATAAATACAATCTTTAAAGTTGTTCCTCCCTTAGCACTTGATATTGAGGAGCTGAAACCAGGATAACTGATGCAGTAGCTACAGTCCGAGAAGACATCTTGCCAACAGTCTGGGATGAATTTGGCTACCGTCTAGATGTCGTCCGAGCCTCTAAAGGAGGGCACATAGTACACTTATAATACATCATCAAAAAATTGATACTTCTTTGAGTAATTTGATGTAAAATTGGTTTGTGTACACCATTTTTTAAAATAAATATAACTGTTTAAAATTGGGTCATTCTCTTTGAAACACCCGGCATACTGCTACTATTGATTATTTTTTAATGATTTTAATAATTTAGAGAAGAGTATTTTTTTTAAAAGTTGAAATTGTTTATTAGGTAGTCAATTACATTAATTATAGTGTAATAATATTATTAAATTCAGTTTGTGGTTGCAGAAAGTGCCAGTAGAATGCGTGGGTGTGCTGGCGATAGTGTGCCGCACATTTTGCCTCGCCAATCTGCGCATGATCTTTCCGCCTCCGCTCTACTGGAGGCAGCACGCAGAGGAGCTGCCTCAATACGCCACCAACTATGTCGAGGACTATCTAGGTCAGTGCAAATGATAGGACGGCATTGTTTGCGAGTTCCTTTTCCACCGCCTTTTCTAGTAGATAACTGTCATTCAAGTCATCCCGGTATATTTAATTATTTATCAATAATTGATTATTCTTGTTAACAATGATGGCTTTAACTGCCCCAATACGCCACCAACTATGTCGAGGCCTATCTAGGTCAGTGCATAAGATAGAACGGCATTGTTGGCAAGTTACCACTTTATCCATATTGATGTCCACGTTATAATGACAGTATTTGATTAACATCGGTGTTGCTCTCCTTGCCTATCATTCGACAAGGCATATAGCGCTATCCTTCTTTAGCTCTGCAACGTTGCCAGATCGGTTTCTAGCAATGTAGAACCATAATTATCCAACAAAATATTGAATCTCAATACAACTGGTTCAACCAGTGTTGATGAAGGGCCTAGTGTCCGAAAGCGCTCCACTAATGTGAGTAGAAGCTAATAGCTTTTATTTATAAATACCTGACAGCTATGTCGTAATTTAGTTGTTCAAAAGCGATTATTTATATATTGACAATTGTGACTTATAGTAATACAGTAGTTGTATTTTTCTATTTTTGTTGTATTTTTTCTGTTCTGTATCTTCTTTTTCTATTTTAATTAGGTAGTTATTGTTTCAATTTATGAAAATTTATCAAGAACTTAGAAATTTCAAGATTTAAAAATAAATTGAAGGCAATATTGTCTAAGAATTTATATAATAGATGGATTTTTAAAAATTAATCTTGAAATTGAATAATAACTCAATTGATATCCAAGAATAAATGAACACTTGATATGTATAGAATTAGCTATTATTTATATATTGACAATTCTGACTTATAGTATAATACAGTAGTTCTATTTTTCTATCTTTGTTGTATTTTATTTTGTTCTGTCTTCTTCTGCTGTTTTCATTAAGTAGTTGTTGTTTCAATTGACGTTGTAATGCGTTGTACTCTTCTGTTACTGCAATGAAACATACACTCATTTTGAAAGAATAAGACTAGGCGCACACTAGTTAGTCAAGACAAGACATGATCAGACACGTTTAGTCACAATACTTCACATAGTTGCTTATGAAGCAGAACACACCGATTAGTAAGCAACTATGTGAAGTATAGTGACTAAACTTGTCTGATCATGTCTTGTCTTAACTAAGTGGTGTGCGCCTAGCCTTGGACGTTGATGTTGTCAATGACTAGCCTATATTGTTAAAAAAAAACAATCTAAATTAATTTAATTAATTAATTTTTTGAGTTTTTTTTAAATATGATTATACTATTTTTGATTTGCAACGGTCACCAGCGGGCAAAGTTTATTCTTTTGCCGGTGATGCCATATATAACACGTAAATTAATGTGATTTTCTGTAAAGTGTGAGGTTTTTAGCTCGAAAATTTTTAGTTTCAATCAAAATTTAGACTTTTTGAATAATTATTAAGTTACTGTTCTAGATTTTTTGATTCTAGGCTCTAATAGTATCTATTTGGTTCAAAATTTGCTCGTTTGAAGTGTGAGTATTGAAGAGCATAAATTTTATTTGAAAAGTGAAAGTGACATAACCAACATTTTGATTTGGACAGTATAGTATAAATTGGAAATGGGACAGTTTTGGGCATGAGTCTGTTGTGCCTTTCCTCATCTCAAGTATTTGTACACAATGTGATAAATAAATAAATTATATATACATACGTAAAGAGATATTTATGATTTTGTATTATTATTTTCTTATTTTTAAGTTAACACTTGTATTTTGTTTAAATTTATTGTTCATCATATTTGATTTGCTCTTTGTTTGTGATTGTTTTTTTTAAATGGCGAAATAAATTATTTGATTTGAAAAAAAAATACAGAACCAGGTTTCCTGGCAACACCTGCCACATCTACAACTGAAACATGAAACCTGGTTCTGTAATTTAAATTGATTTTCAACAAATAAAGTGGTATTGACAACATCAACGTTTTATTCTTTCAATTAGGGAGAAATACCACAATATCTCCCACCATACAATCGAATTATTCGTTTAGGCTCAACTCACACATACGCGACTCAAGTCGAGAAGAGACTGCCACTCTAGTCTAGTCCCTTCTCGAAGCAGCATGTGTTTTCAAATGGTGACACTCACACCAGTCGACTCAAGTCTCCGCGACCTCATGACTGTGAAACTGAGTCCAGCGTCGACTCGACATGTTGGTCGAGCCTCGACTAGAGTTGCGTAGTACCGTGCATTTTTAATGAAAGTGAGGTTATGTTTGATGAAAGTGATGTTTTATCATTTCAGATCAAATCATATCATCGTTTATTGCCATAAAACATACAATATTTTGAGACAATCCTCATTATTAATTAAAAAATGAAAATACGAGTGGAAGAACTCAACTATCATAGATAAAACTTATACCACACAATACAATCCACATATATCTAAAACAACAATGGATCCATGAGCAATCATTAGAATCATTTTTAATCTTAGTAGAATGGATTCCTGCAGGCCATTCTTTAAAAGAAACGGCATATTGACTCTGCCCTGTATATTTATGCTGCAAGCTCTGACATTTGTCAAAGATAATCTGAGGCAATTCGATCTAAGATGCGATGTACATCAGCACTTTACAAGAGAGCGTAAACAAATAAATACCGGACGGGTACGACTTTCCAAAACACAAAATATGTATGTATATATCGGTATAAAGATATTTAATAAACTGCCTGAAAGTATCCGTGATAAAAACTCTAGATCGTTCAGGTACGCAATTTCCAAACTATTCAAAAATAGGGCTTTTTATTCGATTGAGGAGATGTTAGCAGCTGATATTTCATGTTAATATTTGACCTCTATTATAATATTGTTATTGCCAATTAAAAATATGACTGTATATAACTGTGAAGATACTAAGTACGCGGGACTGTTGGCTGTGATAATATTTCTCTGTTTTGAGTACCATGTGAAATGTATGTATAATGTATATGTTTACCTGATGACTTTGTCAATACATCTATTTGTTCACGGTAATAAAAACATTTTGAATTTTGATTTTTTTTTAATTTTAGCTTGTTCACATGTCAGCGACTTACGCTCAGTTGTCGCACAGTTGGCAAATCGCTCGATTTGCCAGTCTCGTACACATGACAGCGATTCATGAGCGATTTGCCCTCGGTTAAGTCTGAGATTACAACCGCCGCGATTCGCCGGCGACTACTAAAACCGAGCGATGCATGTGTACTGCACCATGTGTTTCCCTATACCTGGCAACCGCTCGGATGGTCAATCGCGCGACAACCGAGCGTAAATCGCTGTCATGTGAACAGGCTCTTACAGAACAGCACCACAGCACAATGATAACAATGGTATTACCCAATAAATATTAAAAAACAGGTGATACCTAAATGTATGTGAGTTTTTCTGTGGCCAAAAAAGTAGAACATTCACACTCATGAGGTCTATACAGAAAATTCATTAACTGAATAAAGACATTTTCTACAAGAACCTCTTTTATGTAAGATTTGAAACGTTTGATGTCCATGAGTCTCACCTCTAGAGAAAGTTGATCAATAGTATATTACGCTACAAGCACAGAAAGTTAGTGTTTACGGTATGAGGATAGTTTCCCGGGCAAGGCTTGCCGAGCCCGGGAATATGTTATCCGAATACCGTAAACACCTTTCTGAGAGATTCGAGTATGCTATTTTTCAGATGAAGAAAGTTGACACTCGCCCGATCTAGCGGATGACTTATTAACTTCGGGAATGTTCGTTTTTATTCGTTAATGTTTGTTCTGGGGCTGTGATCCCGAGATGCTGATTGGTCTGTTCTATTCAAGTCATCTCTAAGCTCCGCCCTGGCTTGGAATATCCATCCGAAAATTCGATACATTAGCTCCCAATGCTTAGGACCATTTCTCTTTCACCTTTCTTAGTTCCATGCTGGCGGCCGGAAAGAGTCCGGCCTTAGCCAGAAAGAAACCTGTCTCTTACGTCAGATGAGAGTCTGAGATTGCAAACAATGTCTGTCAGATCTACGTAGGGACTGGAAAACAGCTGCTTTCTGTGCAGTGTGGCGAAAACAATTTTATAGACATACAATGCCAATTTCTCTGATTAGTTGCATGTTAGTGAAAATCAAGTCTTACGTTAAGCCTACCTCTTGTAGAATAATTATGTATATCAGCATTTACATTATATTATTTACTAGAGTTTTTCTTCATATATATAAATATATACATATTGAGATGGGAGAATCAGAACACCTAATTTTTGGAAAAGTGGGTTGCATGTGGCAAGATAAGACAATATATTCATGATAATTATAAAGTTTGTTGCACGCTGAGTAATTACGAATTAAATCTTATATTTCTAGTAAAGTAAGGTTAGGAAATGGAGTAGCATGGAAGTGAAGTAGTGACAATGAGCAAGAAAGTCGTAAGGTCAAGAGACTGGAGTCGTACGATTTGAGTCGAGGTAACGGGCCATATGAATAAAACCAAATCATATGCTCATGAGCATGAGCATGGAGCATAAGGTCATGAGCATTAGGTAAAAGCATAAGCATTTGCTCATTTTTATATGAATAAGCTTTACCTTATACCAGGACCTCCTAAATATTTAGGAGGTCCTGCTTATACTCTTACCTTATGCTCCTGAACTCTGGAGCAAAATTTGCTCACGTATTTTAAAGATTTTTCATCAGCTGATTCACCTTTGTGGCCTTACTTTGTTTTTATAGCTCACGTAAGCGCTAAATATGCAAGTAGGAGACACCGCATATGTTTGCGTCGTCTGCTCTGTTTTCTATTTATGAGTTTAGAATTGTGAAATAATAGCGTGAAAAATGTCATCTCTATAATAATCTTCAGCATAATCTTATAATCTCAATAGCCTTCTTATAATCGTCTACACTCTCATCTTGGTAGAGAGTTAGTTTTGGTAGAGAGTTACTGGGGAGGATATTTTTTAATATTCTTTCCGAAGAATGGACATTGATATGTCCAAAGCTCCGCCAATTTTATGTAGATGCATAACAATATAATTATCTATAGTTATTATATTACAAATTACTTTTTCATATCATATACAGTTCAATAATTATTTTCTTAGTCTATATTTTGTAAATTCATCTATAATTTTGCTGTATTGTAAGCCATTGTATATAAGTGTATAAGCCAGTATATATTGTAATCTACATAAATAAAGTACTCAATCAATCAATCAATCAATCTTCTTAAATGCCTATTTCCTATTCTGTGATGGCTATATTTATATCGGATAGGTATCTTTTGGTTGAATCTAAAAAGAGTTTTATAGCTCTCAACTATTGGTTGTGATCGTATCTGGTATAGTTTCCTCTTCCTCATACGAATTAGTTGAGCCATTTTACTATGAGCAAAAGGTGAAAATCTGCTCTAGACTAGACTCACCTTTTTTGAAGCATTTGCTTCAAAAGTTGAGCAATTGCTCTAGTTTATTCATACAATTTTGAGTATAAGCTTCAACTTTTGAGCAAATACTCAAACCATTTTTTTGATGAGCATGAGGAAAAGGGTTTGCTCACGTTTATTAATAGAAAATGAAGCAAATGCTCCATATTTTAGAAGTATAAGCAAATGCTCAACTTTATTGATATGGCCCATTGTAGTGTGAATTGAGCCTTATTTATTTAAATTTTAACTGCAAATCTCACTTGTTTTGTTGCAGAAGTGGTGATGCGTCCAGTGTTTCTGGCGTCCAGTCCGTTCTCAGTGCAAGTTCAGCAGAATGTGGCAGGACTTGTGTTGCATATCATGTGCGAGGCATGGCTGGATCATATCACCACACATCGAATCAAATTCAGGTACTCATCAACATTTTTAGCGCATACGTTTCAAAAACGTCATCTCCACGATTTCTGTTTCTATGTTTAGATGTTTATATGTTTGTATTTTACCGGATATCGAAAACGGCTCTAACGATTCTCACAAAATTCAGAACATAGTAGGTTTATAATATAAAAATTCGATTGCACTAGGTCCCATCCTTGGGAAAACTCGCTGAAGGACATTAAAAGGATAATTATTATTCATCCTTGGAAAAACAGCTGATAATAATTATTTTGTCGTATGTTGATGATGGAAGTGAGTGAGCGAGTTCATGTGTGTGGGACTGTGTCAAAATTATGACTCAGCTGTTGAACTTTTGTAATCATTCAATCAGGTACTTAGTGCCGGTTGCAAAATAGCCGGGTTATTTTTAATCCTGATTAATTCCAGTAGAACCATGTTTTTCAAATGGTGTCTTCTCTGATTTGGTTTACGTGAAATTATTCAGGATTAAAATTTAACCGGCTTTTATGCAACTGGGCCTTTTTGAGGAAAATTTTTACATTCCTCTGGGAATTAATCTCAATTCATTGTGATTAGATAGAATATAATTTCTTCTTTCGTAATAAATTTGTTATGCTCTTGTACTCCAGAGCGAAGCTCGGTCCCCGATATTTATTATTGTTTTATAGCTAGCAGGTAACCCGTGATCCGCAAGGATCTATTTCAAAACTCGACAAACTGAAAACTTGACCGAGTGGAATCTTGATACAGGCCTAGAACCATCCTTCGTTAATGAAGAATCTATATGCTAGATTTTAAGTTAATTTCAGTCCAGTAGTTTCAGATGTGATGATGCGTCAAACATAATTTTGGTATCCCATACGTGTGTATAAGCCAGTTCTTCCCTTTATTATAGTATAGATAAGTTCTTCAACTTGGTACTAACATAATAAAGTGAAAGAACTCAATTCTTGTTTAGGAACCTTCCTTATCTTCCTCGTCTTTTAACAATGCAGAATTGAAAAATATAATTTATTGCTTAATAAGATATAATTGATTATTTTAAACCAGAATGAACCATTAATATTAGATCAATAAATGGATGTATTAGCTACTGTCTTTAAAATGCATTGACAAGACAGAGGATAGGCAAGACAGAGGATTGTTCTCCTATCTTTCTCCACTGCCATTATAACGTGTACCTCATTATAAGTCTTGTAAATAAAATAAATTCGTATGGCTTTTGTTGGTGGGGAGTTCCCTTTCGGGAATGTTCCACCGCCTGAATATATAATTTAAGCCGTCAATGGGCCTTACGACTGTCATACTTCAGCCGGGACCGACAGTTTAACGTGCCCATCCGATAACACGGGAGTGATCTGGTTAAAAAACTTTTGGTAATGAGAGGGGTTCGAACCCGGGATCTCTATGCTGCTACGCAAGCACTCTATCCACTAGACCACGGATCACTCCATAAGTCTTGTAGTTGTTCACTTCACAAAATTTTCAATTCTTATAATTATTTTCACAAAGTAAATTTTTCAATTTAGATGCTTCAAAACCAAACTTGGAAATAATATTTCAATATTATCATAATGAATTGTCATGATAAAGATGGAATATTTTTTTGAATGAAAAATAATGAGAAATTGTCAAAAAACCACTGATTTATTGATAATTAGAAAGACCGGTTTCGGTTATTACACCATTGTCAATGAAATAAACAGTTTATCAGAGATTGACATTGGTGTAATAACCGAAACCGGTCTTTCTAATTATCAATAAATCAGTGGTTTTTTGACAATTTCTCAGTCTTTTTCATTCAAAATTAATAATTACCACAATATCAACTTCTCAACTACACAAAAAGTAAAATATTTTGTTAATTAGTTATTAATTCTACATTGTTAAAAGACGATATGGCAACAGAGCAAGGCGAGAAAGAGATAGCGCTATCAGCTTTCTTGAATGATAGACAAGGATAGCAATACCATTGCTAATCAAACACTGCCATTATAACGTGGACCTCACTATAAATTTGGGAGGGGAATAGCACAAGTTACCTTATTTTTCTGTCCCTATAATTTTGATGATGTTGCTGTTATTGTATGAATCAATAAATATATAAAGAGTTTATATTATTCTGTTTAATTCAATTTATTGATTGATGTTATAGTGAATGGGGTGCCCTGCAGCTGTTAACCGATTTTGGGGCAGTGCCCACATGGGTGCTGGAGAGGGTGACCGGTCTACAACCGGAAGTGCGCAGACATCTGCTAAATCAGGACATTCTGCGCAGGTGCGAGGGAGTGGGGAGGCTGCTACTGCGCAGGCCTGGCGAGAACATCGCTATGGACAAGTTGCCCTCGCGCAAGATGCAACAAGGTTAGTTAGGTTAGGTTAGAATAGAAAAGAATCATCACTTTCATCTTATAATGTTTGGTACAGAAACTTTCAATATTAAACTTTTCATTTCATTTTTATTTCACCACCTACATCACAAGGATGAGGGGCACGTCAAGGAAGCGAATGAAAGTCGCTACTTTTGAATTAAACTCTTCACTGGAAATTCCTTCAGTGAATAGAGTGGATTGTCTAAAAAGTATTTTTTTAGAGCTTGCTTAAATGGTTTAGGCTCTTTTATACTTTTTATATCGTGTGGCAGGCAATTATGAAAGCGGAAACCCTGTGTATGTGGCTGTCTCTGTGTTTTCAGCAGTCTACTGTATGGGAGGTCGAAATCGTTTTTTCCTCTTGTATTGTGTTCATGTATATTGTGTCTACATGGCCTAACCGTTACCGTACATACTTTTTTATATATAGAATTGTCTTGTAGATATAGAGGGATACTACTGTAAAGATTCTGTCCCTCCTGAAATAAGGCCTGCAGTGAGCGTCATATGGCAAACAGTTCATAATCCTTATTGATTTCTTTTGTAATATCATTATTATTGTTCTATGTATGTGTGCGGTGCGCTTCCCCAGGCTATTATGCCAAAACTGATGTGTGAAGCGAATAATGAATGATAGGCCATCATTGCAGTGCTTTTATCTGCTATACTCCTTATTCTTCTTATCCCATAGAGTGATGTGGATAATTTGCTACACAGTGATTCAATGTGCTCCTGCCATGTCAAGTTTCTATCTAATATTATGCCCAGGAATCTTGCTGAACCCGAAATCTCTTCCTAAGTATTCAACTGGCTCCCAGCATTCATGATGGTCCTTGCCTGTGTTTGAAAGTTTACTATGGTACTTTTTGAACTGTCTATATTTAATTTTAATTCTAACAAGGCTTTTTTTGTTGAGGCTATTGTTGTGTTATAATGTGACTGTAGTTCCTCCTGGGTTTTTCCATTTATTATTAATGTAGTGTCATCAGCAAAAAGTATGCATTCTGAAGCTCTTGGGAGTTTTTTAGGCAAGCTATTAATATAAATGAGGAAGAGTAAGGGCCCCAGCACAGATCCCTGTGGCACTCCGTTTCTCATAGACTGGGGCAGAGACCTAGCAGTCATTTTTCTCCCACATTTCTTATATTTGAGCTCCACAATTTGGTACCTATTTGTTAAGTAGTTTTCCAGCCATTTCTTTGCCTGACCTCGTATCCCTATATATTCTATTTCTGACAGCAGAATCGTCCAGTCCAAGGAGTCAAATGCCTTCCGGAGATCCAGGAAAACCGCCGAGACCCTGTTTTTTTGCTCCCAGTTCTCTGTAATTAAGTGGATGAAATTTGCTATAGCTGTATCAGTTGATTTATCGTCCCTGAATCCATATTGGTGGATCTTTTTAGTTCTTTTGAGAAAGTTTAATATCTGTAGGTATATAGCTTTTTCTAAGTATCTAGATGGCGTTGGCAGATTTGATATCGGTCGGTAGTTCTCAATGTCAGTTTTACAGTTCTTCTTATGTTTTGGATGGACAAGTGATATCTTCATGCTGTCGGGCACTATTGATTCTCTTATTGAAAAGTTGATTATTTGTAGGATTGGGTAGGCAATTTCCTTTCGACAATGGTACAGCAGTTTCCCTGGGATTCCATCTATACCTGCTGAGTATTTGTGTTTTGTTTTTGCGAAAATTTCAAGCATGTCCTTCTCTGTCACTCTCTTGTATGCCTCCAGCAATTCCTCATCACTCTGTTCCAATTCACAATTAGCAGTGCTTGATGTCTGACGGTCTGTCTGCTCTATATTTAAGAAATAATTATTGAAGACTTCCACTAGGTTGTGGGGATTTTTCTCTAAATTGCAATTTATCCTCAGACAGACTCCCTCATCCTCATCGTCATTCCTCCTCTTCCTTCTCTCTTCATTTATCACCCGCCATGTCTCCTTTGTCTGGTTAGTTGACCGCTTTATTCTCTCTGCTATATGTCTTTTCTTTTCATTTTTGACTTCACAATCATATAATTTCTTCAGATAGGAATATTTATCCTTGTGATCCTGCTCTCCAGTCAGCATGTATATGGTATTAGCATCAAGAAGCCTCTGTCTCAACTTTCTAATTGTTTCTGTTATTTTGAATTGGTTTTTTCTCAGGGTACCAAGTTTTTTATATTTAAACGGGCAGATGCAATTTGGATGGTACTGCATTGTTTTGATAAAAATATTGTACTTATCATTTACAGATCTTGTATATCAGTTCACTCCAACGCTCTCTTTGCAGAAGTAGTCTAATTAGTTCCATATTTTGAGTGTTCAGTTGTCTTATCTTTGTCATATGAGGCGTTTGGAGATTCACGGCTGTGTCTAAAATGCATTCTAATGCTTTGTGATCTGATATTACATTATCTATAATCCTGACTGTAGGCCTGATCATGTTTGTAATACAGTAATCTATGCTAGTTTCTGTCTGTAGTTTGTCGAGTTGGTGGAAGCTGTACAATATCTAAACTATGCTGTGCCAAGATTTTCTTTAGTTTTCTCAAATTTGGAGAATCTTTTAGAGAGTTTATATTTAAATCACCCATTATTGCAATATTCTCGTTTTTTGTCATGATGCTAGTCAAAAACTTGTCCATATATTCTAAAAATTCCAGGGTATTCCCCGATGTCGGTCTGTAGATGCATACTATTATAAGCCCTTGAGATTTTGTTTTAAATTTCAGTGCAGCTATTTCACATGTTAATTCCATGGAAGATGATTCTGTGTCTATTATTTCAAGGTTGAAGTCCATCGCTTCTGCTGCTTTTTGATCTTGATTTTGAGAATGTTCGACTCCTCAACAAAATCATTTTCATCAGCTTCACTCTCAATATTAGGCCTACTTGGAAAATCAATATTCAAGTCAAACCATTTATTCCCAGCTAGAAACTCTGGATTCTCTCTCAATAGGTTCACCAGGAGTTTTGCATTTTTTACAACTTCCCAACCACACGAGTGAGAATCTTCCTGCTGCCTACACTGGGATTGTTTGAAAGATGATGTGCTCACTATATTCATCAATTTGGAGAGCCTTTCATAGAAAACAGTTGCTGAATCATTGTTCAATCCGGATGCAGAGTCAAAATGTAAGAAGACTTTGTCAGGCAGCTTTATAGCTATCAGACTCCAGTGAGATCCTTCAGTATTCCCACCATTCACAGTGTCTATTTTGGAGTTTGAGATTGGGGCCAATATTAATTTATAGTCAAAAGGGTTCAAATTTCCTATACTATCAACGGAATCATTATCGTTATTGGCAAGCATTATCGTTATTATCGCATTGGCAATGATTGGATGTAATATAAGGACATCTTTTGCCTCGTGCAGATCCCTCAGCTCGTTCCAGATTTCTGAATCACTCAGCCAGCGTTCAGTTATGATTTCATTGGAACCCACTGCATTAACGTTACTGGGTTTGCACTTCTTGAGATTTTAGATTTCTTGTATGAGTGCATCCCTATGAAAAAGAAGCTCACTCACACGAGAGACCAGTTCGTCCTTCTCCTTGAGAACCAAATCGTCTGTTTGACATCCCACATCACATGAATCAATTTTCCGGTGCTTATTTATTACTGAATCAAGAGACATTCTATTTTCAAAGTTTGATATTTTTGTAATTTTCGGAATTTTCACATTTTCTACTTCCTCATTATAATTAATAAGTTTCGATGGAGTAGCAGGTGTTGCATGATTGGAATGTTTGCCGGTGCACGCTTTAATTTTCCCACTTACCGAATCAGTTGTTATTGAGCTTGTACAACCCTTAATAATACATCTCCACACAAGGTCACAGACTACACAGATTACTACAGAAAACTATAGTTGATTCGTTGAAAGGAGAGCCAACAATAACATAAGGGTGTGATCATATTATACAGGGTGTTTACGAACTCTAGGGCATTTTTCCTGGGTGAAAAACAAATCTAAATATCATATTTAAATTGTCAGAAAGTCTTCAGTTACTCACACAGCGGTCATTTTGCTTTTTTCACTTATTATTTATTTACTAAATAATGGTTAAACATACAAAATTGAAACTTAGCACAATCATTTATATACCCTAACAACTATACAAAGCTAGAGAAAAATTATGATGATTTTCAAGATCATAAAACAAATTTGCAGACATTTAAAATTTTGTTTCTAAAATAACTCAGAAACCGTTGGTATTACAAAAACTTTACAAGAATAACTTTTCTTAGTAAATTTAATTACTTATCAATTGTACCAGATTGGACCAATATTAACTGAGATATGGCAGCTTTAGTGGCTGCTGACCCACCTTTAGAGGGTTATGTAACATTATTTTATTGTTTCAAGACCTAAAATCGCTTACAATTAACATGCAATGCAAATAGAGATTGTTGCATCATTGAGGCGACTATCAGCATGCCTTGGTTTGCACTGTAACAAACTTTCAGTGGTCACCCATCACTAAGGCTGCCATATATAAGTTAATATTGGTGCAATTATGAAAAATATGGTACCAATCAATAGGCAGTTTTCTTTCAAAATTGCACCAATATTAATTAATTGATATATGGCAGCCTTAGTGATAGGTGACCACTGAAAGTTTGTTGCAGTGCAACCAAGGCATGCTGATAGAGCTGCCTCAATGATGCAACAATCTCTATTTGCATTGCATGTTAATTGTAAGCGATTTTAGGTCTTCAAACAATAAAATAATGTTACATAACCCTCTAAAGGTGGGTCAGCAACCACTAAAGCTGCCATATCTCAGTTAATATTGGTCCAATATTGAAAAATCTGGTACCGGTACCAATCGATAGGCAGTTAAATTTACTAAAAAAAGTTATTCTTGTAAAGTTTTTGTAAAACCAACGTTTTCTGAGTTATTTGAGAAACAAAATTTTAAATGTCCGCCATTTTGTTTTATGATTTTGAAAAATTATCATAATTTTTTTCTAGCTTTGTCTAGTTGTTATAATTGATTGTGCAGAGTTTCACTTTTGTATGTTTAACCATTATTTTGTAAAAAAATATTAAGTGAAAAAAGCAAAATGACCGCTGTGTGAGTAGGTAACTGAAGACTTTCGGACAATTTAAATATGATTAGATATGTTTTCTACCCAGGTACAATGCCCTAAAGTATTGGGTAGGGAGTTCGTAAACACTCTGTATATGCAATAGTGGACGTCAGATCATGCATTAGAGCCGAATAACAAAATCTGGAAAGAGTTATTGAAACACGTTGGGATTTGCATGGGGCTGTTCACACTGAACGCAACCAGCAATTGCATGCGTTCAGTGTGAATGCTCCTATTGCTCATTCCAGATTTTGTTTCTCTTCTGCGCGCATTGTCATGCATGCACTTGCACATATATGCATCCAATGTAATTTACCCCAACTTGTGTGATGATTATGCCATTCATATGTTGCTTTATCTATATATATATAAATTAATATCTGTTTGTTTGTACCCTATAGACTCGAAAACTACTTGACAGAACGAAATGAAACTTTGGGAATATGTTGTGTGAATATTGGGGATAGTTTCTGACCAGAAATTTTAATAGGGGGGCTAATAATTGACCGAGCGAAGTGAGGTCTAAGATTCAAGTCGACGGTTTGGCATTTCTCTTAAAGTTTAAATGTTTATATGTTTATATGTTGCGCATTTACGGCGAAACGCGGTAATAGATTTTCATGAAATTTGACAGGTATGTTCCTTTTTTAATTGCGCGTCGACGTATATACAAGGTTTTTGGAAATTTTGCATTTCAAGTAATATAAAGGAGCCTCCTTCATACGCCAATATTAGAGTAAAAATCGGACTATAGAATTATTCATCATAAATCAGCTGACAAGTGATTACACAGATGTGTGGAGAAGTCACTCTCCAGTCTCCTTGAATTGCTGTATTTCCATAAGGTCTATAGTTTCAATCAGGTACTTGTGGATGAGAATACTGCGTGAGGTCTACTGTTCACAGAACTACTAGTAATTATTTATCAATCCATTTTACAAACCTATGTTTTCGAAATTTTCGGCCGAGTGGTTACCTATGATTTAACATCCAAAGTTACCAGCTGTATAATAAACACGTCACCCTGTGATAAATTATGCACTGGTATTCAAACGGTAGTTTAGAGTTGAAGTTACTGTAGTTGATTGGTACCAGCTGTAGATAATCGTTCCTTAGAAAGACCTATACAAATAATTATTTTCCCCTATCATTGAGAAACTGGAAAAAATTATTCACCTCATGAAAGAGAGTTTTTCATATTGCATTCATTGATAAATTACTGAAGAATGATAGACTAATTTACATTTTTTTTAAATTTAGCTTAGCTTATATTCATTCTAAAATGAAAGATGGAAAGAATATGGAACTCTGTGTAATTCATCGTACATCGCATATTTCCTGGACCATCTATTGACAATCAACAAATATGAAAACATTAAATTCATCTTTGAAATACTGATTTATCCTATCTTTTTTTTTTTAATTCAATACTTTACTGATAGATATTACTACCAATTTATTGAGAAGAATATGTTTTAGGAATAATCAATGCTGCATGTACTAAGCACATAGAAAGTCCGTATTGAGATGTAAATCGAAATATTGATTGTCAGATAAATTTTATGATTCACCAAATGAAGTCAAGTGTGACATGAGATACATTGACTTTTTGGCGGTACGAAGTTCGCCGGGTAAGCTAGTTTTTTTATAATTTTAATTATTCAAATTTGATGTTCATTTTAATTTTGAATGTGCATCTGAAGCCCGAGAATATTCAGAAGATTAAAACATGTGGAAAATATTGAGAAGATTGAATATTATAACATGGTCCTCACTTCTCCACTTATTTTATTTATTTATACATTCATAGATTTTAAGGCCTATCATTTTTAACCTATTATGAATGATTTGGGAAAGAAACAACAGGCTCAAAGCCCCAAAATGTTCCTTTCCCAATTATTAACTAGTAGTTCTGTGAACAGTAGACCTTGCGCAGTAATAAAACCACAGCCTCCTCTAGAACTATCCATCAGAGTACATCCTGTCTGTATGTTGTGTCGGCGAGATATCGGCGTGAAAACAGCTGATTGCTTTTGGGATTGATGTATCAAAAATGCTAGCTTCAAAAGCTAATCTCCTTCAAGACATATTGGTAACAGGTCAGCCCGAGTTGAAAGCAGAGAAAGGTCGAGAGAAACAATACTATGTTAATTTCAGTTATTAATTGCATGCGTCATTGCATGCAATGTCCACACGATAGCTGATTTTTTACCAAGTTAATATCGGGGACCGAGCTTCGCTCTGGAGTACAAAAGCATAAAAAATCTATCACGAAAGAAGAAATTATAATAACATTCATACAGAAATGTTCTATCTAATCACAGTAAATTGAGATTAATTCCCAGAGGAGTGCAAAAATTTCCCTGATAAAGGCCCAGTTGCACAAAAGCCGGTTAAATTTCAATCCTGATTAACTTCACGTGAACCAAATCAGAGAAGACCGTTTCAAAAAGATGGATGTACTGGAATTAATCAGGATTGAAAATAACCCGGCATTTTTGCAACCGGCACTAAGTACCTGATTGAATGATTACTCAAGTTCAACAGCTGAGTCATAATTTTGACACAGTCCCACACACATGAACTCGCTCACTCACTTCCATCACCAACAGACGACGAATAATTATTATCAGCTGTTTTCCCAAGGATGAATAATAATTATTCCTTTAATGTCCTTCAGCGAGTTTTCTCAGGGATGAGACCTAGTGCAATCGAATCTTTATATTATAAACCTACTATGTTCTGAATTTCGTGAGAATCGTTAGAGCCGTTTTCGAGATCCAGTGCAATACAAACATATAAACATCTAAACATATAAACAGAAGTTGCTCGTTTAATAGTATAGGATATTGAGATATCAATTGCATGCGTCATTGCATGCAATTAATAATCCACTCGACAGCTGATTCATGATGAATAATTCTATAGTCTGATTTTTACGGTAATTGGCGTTCAAAGGAGACTTTTTTCCTTTTGTATTATCACTGAAATGCAAAATTTAAAAAACCTTATATATACGTCGACGCAAAATTCAATACCTGTCAAAGTTCAGGGAAATATATTGCCGCGTTTGAGACCCACCAAGCCGTTTGCACTCTGCTGTGGAAACACATGAAACTATCTGCTCAATTCGAAAAGTCTCACCGTAAATAATACAGTCAATGTCGGTTCATTTGAGATGTGAAGTGTTCTGAAACTGTGCCCAATTTCAAATGTACAAATAATCTCACTTTGAATGAAATTGTTTTAAAAATGATGTGACTTATAAGCTCGAACGCTTTCATGGAGAACTATTTGACACATTAATTGTTAGTCATTGAACGTAAATGTAACAAAGGCCTAATCTAACATTTATTTTTTTTACATAGATGGATACATTATCATTCTCATCTATGAATGATTGGGGAAGGAACAATAACAGGCCAAGGGTAGCCGCCCACTGGAAGTGTATTCAACCGATCCGTTCGGCCGTTAGATCGGACGAATCTGCCGGCCATTAATTCGGCCGAATATAGTCGTCCATTGGAACCGTTTACGTCAGTCTAGTTCAGTAGTTGGCTGAACTAGAATATTGAATTAACTACTATCATAGCCACCAAAATTGTTCATAAACAATGATTTTTTGGGATTTTTTAAATTGAATATACAAATATCCACTAAATTAGAATTATTCGTTACAATGGGTTCAAATCCCGGCCCGGGCAAGATATTTATCTCGGGCCACTCCCGTGTTTCGGATGGACACGTTAAGTCGTCTGTCCCGGCTGCCTAAAAAGCAGTCGTTAGGTCATGTCAAAGGCCCTGAAAACTCTGATCAGTTGCGACCTGAAAACTCTGACACCAGACCTGAGCCAGCCAGGTCACTCGATATTATTATTATTATTATTCATTACAATAATCTTACCTTCAAAAAATATCCACTAAATTAGTTATTCATTACTAGTTGACCGAGCGAAGTGAGGTCTAAGATTCAAGTCGACGGTTTGGCATTTCTCTTGATGTTTATATGTTGTGCATTTACGGCGAAACGCGGTAATAGATTTTCATGAAATTTGACAGATATGTTCCTTGTTTAATTACGCGTCGACGTATATACAAGGTTTTTGGAAATTTTGCATTTCAAGGATAATATTAAAGGGAAAAGGAGCTTCCTTCATACGCCGATATAAGAGTAAAAATCAGACTATAGAATTATTCATCATAAATCGGTTAACAAGTGATTACACAGATGTGTGGAGAAGCCAGTCTATTGCTGTATTTCCATAAGGTCTATAGTTGGGGACCAGGTACTTGTGGATGAGAATACTGCGTGAGGTCTACTGTTCGCAGAACTACTATTCTCATCCACAAGTACCTGATTGAAACTATAGACCTTATGGAAATACAGCAATAGACTGGCTTCTCCACACATCTGTGTAATCACTTGTCAGCTGATTTATGATGAATAAAATTCTATAGTCTGATTTTTACTCTAATATTTGCGTATGAAGAAGGCTCCTTTTTCCTTTTATATTATCCTTGAAATGCAAAATTTCCAAAAACCTTGTATATACGTCGACGCGCAATTAAAAAAGGAACATACCTGTCAAATTTCATGAAAATCTATTACCGCGTTTCGCCGTAAATGCGCAACATATACAAATATGTTTATATTATAAACATTTAAACATTAAGAGAAATGCCATACCGTCGACTTGAATCTTAGACCTCACTTCGCTCGGTCAACAATATTTGTTCATAGATTCCTTTGAACATCACAATGATGATATCTTTTGTCTCGCATATCCCACAATGGAACATGCTCTTGAACCAAACTTCTCATTACTCGAACTTATCAACTTCTCATTGTCCATATACAGTAGTTAAAACTTTATAAAACGGAACAAGTTCAAAAAACAAAAACAGACAAGCCTGTGAAACAATTTTGAGGTTAGGATGATGTTGTCTCAGCTCGACTTCGGCCGGATTGAGCCGGAGAATCCCATTCAATTTGGATTGAAAACTTGATCGGCCGGAGACGTCCGTGCACGGACATATGAACCTGTTGCAATGGACGAGCATCTATAGCTTTCTTTGTTGGGGGATCGTTCGGACGAGTTCGGTAGTTTTCGGCCGATGCTAGTTCGCACGAAATCGGCTCCAGTGGACGGCCCACCTTAAGCCCATAGAAATTGTCCAAAAATAGGTTATGTTTACACTACTTCATGATTTTTGTTCAATTTGACATGTATGTAGAATCATAGAGAAACAATAGCATAAGTAGATATCCCATGGTATAGGGCGTTTATGTCGCAACTTTTACTGTTATCTCAAGCCGATAGTTCATGTAATTCTTTCCCGTGAAGCTGTGTGACATTGGTAGTCTCTCATATTGTGCCGTTCATACACTCTCACCCCAACAAAGCAGTAAAATTCGACAATAATCAACAGTAATCGGCTTGGGATAACAGTAAAAGTTGCGACATAAACGCCCTATACCATGGGATATCTACTTACGCTATTGTTTCTCTATGGTAGAATGTAGAAGTCGAGACTAGTCATATAATATTACTGTTGAAACTGTTGTGAAATTTACTTGAAAATGTAAATATTATAAATACCTTATTATGAATTTATGTTCCTCATTAAACCAATGTTGAAAATCAGAACTGAATTTCACTAGTAAAACTTGTATGAAATACTTTCCACTATAGAGAGGTCCACGTTATAATGGCAGTGTTTGATTAGCAATGATATTGATATCCTTGTCTATCATTCAACAAAGTGGATAGCGCTATCTCTTTCTCGCTTTGCACTGTTGCCAGATCGTCTTTTAACAATGTAGAATTTATTAATAATCCTGCATCTTAAGTATGAAAATTCATTAAGAAATTATTTTGAAAAAACATTTTTCTTGCTATAGTTTAATTAATTTTCATTAATTAATTAATAAATAATTAATTTAAATAATTTAATTAATTAATTATTTTTATTTTATTTATTAATTTTCAAACGGGAATGAACCGTTAATATTAAAATTGAAAATTTAAATTTAAATTTCAAATTCTTCTTAAAATAGGCTTGCTACCTATTCTCTTTTTCAATTACTCTATTTTTTATTATTAATTCAGTCTTTTTCTATTTTCTATTGTGTCTTGTGTTATTTTCTATCCTTAATGTTTCTTCCAAACTATTTTTATTACTATTTTTCGTTTTTTCTTTCTTACTAATTCAGTTTCAGTTTGTGTAAACAATTGATTTTCAATTAGGCTTGTTTTGGCATAAAGCTGTAAGCCTCTATATGTTGTTGTAATTTTTCTATTTATGTAAATAAATATTACATCAATAAACCTGTATCAGCTACCGTCTATAGAAGGCATTGACAAGACAGTGGATCGGAAACGTTGTTCTATCTTTCTTCACTGCCATTATAACGTGGACCTCACTATAGTTTGTTTACTGGTGTAATTTATTCATCTCCTATGGATATACGGTATAATACATGGACTTGAACTATCTTTTTCTGAGGATGATGTCAATGAGAGCCCTAGACTTGTGCTTGATTAATTCTAGGGATGTTAAGATCAAAATCAAATGTTATTGATGATAGAAGACGAATAAAATCTTTCCTTCACTCACAGATCAGAGAAATCACTCATCTTCAAATGCTTATAACTCAAGAAATGAGTTATATATGCTTAAATAACTAATAGCTAATAATAATAATGCTAATAACTATATGCTTATAACTCTATCAGAGAAATGTTGGAGCCAAATTTGGCACCCCTACTATACAGGGTGAGTTAAGCAGCTTCAAACATAAAATTTCAAACGGCCGTATCTAATGAACAGTAAGGAATTTCGCAAATCGGATTCCAGATTCGTGTTTCTTGCATCAAAGAGCATAAGGTCACGAAGTTTGAGCGATTTTTATTTTTCGCAAAAAAGGAGATAACTCATGGACCATAGTGAAACACACTGAAACAAAAAGTATCTAAGATTTGGCTGAAATTTGCACAATATATAAAGCTTGACCTGAGAAATGTCGGAGCCAAATATGGAACCCCCAGCTACTATACAGGGTGAGTTATGCAGCTTCAAACATAAAAATTGCAAACTTGGTGACCTTATGCTCTTTGTGGCGAGGAACACGAATCTGGAATCGAAATTGAAAAATTCCTTACCGTTCAGGAGATATGGTCAATTGAAAATCTTCTGAGATACTTTCTTTAACTGTTTCAAGATGCACGATGGTTAGTCCATGGTCTTTCTCATTTTTTTGTGAAAAATAAAAATCGCTCAAACTTTGTGACTTTATGCTCTTTGTGGCGAGGAACACGAATCTGGAATCGAAATTAAAAAATTCCTACCGTTCAGAAGATATGATCAATTTAAAATCTTCTGAGATACTTTAACTGTTTAAAAATGCAGGATGGTTAGTCCAAGGTCTTCTCATTTTTTTGTGAAAAATAAAAATCGCTCAAACTTTGTGACTTTATGCTCTTTGATGCAAGGAACACGAGTCAGGAATCTAAATTGAAAAATTCCTTACCGTTCAGGAAATATGATCAATTGAAAATCTTCCGAGATACTTTGTTTAACTGTTTCAAAATGCACGATGGTTAGTCCAAGGTCTTTCTCATTTTTTTGTGAAAAATAAAAATCGCTCAAATTTTGTGACCTTATACTTTGATGCGAGGAACACGAGTCAGAAATCGAAATTGAAAAAATCCTTACCGTTCAGGAGATATGGTCAATTGAAAATCTTCTGAGATACTTTGTTTTTCTGTTTCAAAATGCACGATGGTTATAGTCCATGATTTTTCATGGATTTAATGAAAAATGCACATCTCCCAGATTTGGTTGATATACGGGCTATGGATAGAGGTTGACCTACCAAGTGTCGTGCTATAATATGAGACGTTTCGCTACAATACAGGGTGAGTTATTCACTCAAACATAAAATCTTTGCTCCACTCACAGATCAGAGAAATCACTCATCTTCAAATGCTTATAACTCAAGAATAGGAGTGAATTTGGCCAATGTGATGACATATTATTTTTCCTCTCGTCAAGTACTATCATTCCTGAGAGATTGAGCGAACCAAGTGTCTTATGAGATTTTGAAGTTTGGGCTAACATATTTACGTGAGTTCCAAACCACCGGAAAGTGATTTGAAGCTCACAAAATTCTGTTAGCAGAGCTGTCCTCAAGCGGTTACCATTCCAACGACAGAACTGATAGCACGGCGCTTATCTCATCTGTGCGATTAGACAACGGTACTGCAAACTGGGACAATCTCAAATCGTATTCATGGGATTCGTGAAGACTTATTCTAGCAATGAAACTATTTTGTCAACTAAAATATTTTCTTTATTGTATAATGATTCAACAACATGTTTAAGCAATTTTCATACTTTCTCTCTCGGTTGCACGAAACCCTGTTAGATTTTAACCGTGATTAAATGCAACGAAAACAAATCAGAAAAGTTTATCTTTTGAAAAAAAACTTTTCTAATTGGTTCTCAGGAAATTTAATCAATATTATTTTTTTAAAAGGCTTTTGTGGAACCGAGAGTCAGTATTACAATTATTATTGTATACATAAATAATGAAATCGTAATGAAGAAAATGAAATGAAAGCATGCACATAATATAACGATATAACTTTAATTATTCAGGCTAAAATATGGTTTCCAGAAGCGCTGAGTTAGTTACAAATCAAATGATTCATCTTTGGTATAATATTTTATTAAATTTATTTGTCAACTATCTCTGTATAAAACGCCTTTACTTCAAATATAATAGATAAATGAATAATCATTCTCAATCAATCAATCAAGAATCTTCTTTATTCCGCAATACAGCAAGTACAAAAATGATAAATAATATGAAATATAAAATACAAATTATTAAGTACTTAGATTAGGGTTTCATATTATACATTATGGAATGAGCCTACATGGGCACTGTGGCCTGTGCGTAGACTCGAGTTGGTATTTCAAGTAGAGTGAATCTTATGAAGGGGAAGAAGAAGGAGAGCCTAAATGGATTTAATAGATGAGGGTAATTCTATTTGTTAACGGACAAGCCTTACAATAAAAAATAGAGAGTTACAACAAATATAATTGAAATTGGATTGATAATCTAAAAAAACAACAATTCGGTTATGAAAAATTTATAAAATTATTACCAACATTTTATCTATCCTATTTGCGAGCTGATAACAGGGTGAGCATAAAATCTTGCCCTGATTTTAAAAATTTATTACAGAATAACCGTTTGACATGTCAATTTATATCTGGCGCTGTTACATAGGTTAGTGTTATTAGTTTTTTTTAATATCACTTACGTTAGTAAACTTCAACGTGTGCCCCCTTGGTAGCCCGGAGAATGTCGAAGCGGTATTTCAGTTCTCGCCAGGTGTTTTGTAACATGTGTCTGTCACAGTACCCAACAGCAGCTTGTATCCTAGCCTTCAATTCGTCGATGTCAGCAATAACTGGTGTGGCGAAGACTCTATCCTTGATATATCCCCATAAAAAAAGTCCAGGGGAGTAATGTCTGGAGAGCGGGGTGGAAAAAACCTGGCGAGAACTGGAATACCGCTTCGACATTCTCCGGGCTACCAAGGGGGCACACGTTTCAGTTCACTAACGTAAGTGATATAAAAAAAACTACTAACACTAACCTATGTAACAGCGCCAGATATAAATTGATTATGTCAAATGGTTATTCTGTAATAAATTTTTAAAATCAGGGCAAGACTTTATGCTCACCCTGTATTTCTATTATTTTTTCCTCCAGCTACTGTCTAAAGTACTTACTTTACTCTCTGAAACATAATACTAAAGTGTCACTTTTTCGCTCTCGGTAGTAAAAAACTGAAAAACTCCCTAGGGAGTAAAAGTGACTCCATTCAAATCAAATCAAATCAAATGTTTTTTTATTGTCGTTCACAATTATACATGTATTGACAAAGTCATGAAAACGGAGCAGAGTCCTTAGTCTAAAGCCGAGGTGAATAAAAACCATATATAATATAGAATTTAAACATTAAAAATAAAAATAAAACAATAAAATAACACCAGGACAGACAATAAAATTTGGAATTGAATAACAGAATTGATTGAAACAACACTTCAGCACTTCTAATACTTAACACTAAATAATATATGTGGATGCTCAAAGAATTCCTCAATGTCATAGAAAGGATTTTCACTCAGCCAAATATCCAATTTATTGAGAAAAGTCATATTATCATATTTGTTAATGGACCCCAACAAACTATTGTAAACCTTTTTGTACATTATACAGTGACTATTAAGTGATTTACTTAATCTGCAATATTGGAAATTCATTTTACCCCTATTACGTGTGCTGTGTCAGCCGACCGGTTTTTAGGTTTTAGATTTTAGGTTATGTTGTTAGGAAACATTGTCACCAATATGTAAGTTTTTAAAATGATTTTATTTGCAGTTTCTATAAAAAAATGTAGATGGAGGAAAAATGTTGTGTACATCATGAGCGAAAAATACTTTTTCTCCCTCAGGAAAATTGTTGCCCTAGGAAAAAATGTTGTGTACATCATGAGCGAAAAATACTTTTTCTTCCTCAGGAAAATTGTTGCCCTTGGCTTCGCCTCGGGCTTCAAACTTTTTCCCACAGGGAGAAAAAGTCGTACTTTCCACTCTTGATATACAAATAACTATTTAATATTCATACTCGTAGATATCAAAACAGAAATACCAATGAAATGGTTTGATATAAATGAATATTCCCGTCAAAGCAAGGGCAAGTAGCTGATATAGGTTCATTGATGTCATATTAAATTATGTTCACGTTATAATAACAGTGGATAAAGATTCAGATTCCTTTATTCATGTGTTCAACAAAACAAAATTCAACTTACGTTCTAGCGTTATAAATAAATACCAGTAGCAGTAAAATACAATGGTGAATCACATTAAACTAAAGAGTTTTACAATAATATTGAGCCAAAAAAATTTATGAAATATGCGAAAGTTAAGGTACTACTGTAATGTTTTCACATGAAACGGTGAAGTTTGGACCTTAAGAAGTCCATTCTCAGAAAGGGTATCAAGGATACCCTAACCTTCAGCACTTAACCTTAAGAAAGGAGAACAGTTAATATTATATCAGATATACCGATATAGCGCTATCTCTTTCTCGCTTTGATCTGTTGCCAGATCGTCTTTTAACAATGTAGAATTAATTTATTAGTTGAAAGAATATTTCATCTTATTATGAAAGTTCATTATGGAATTATTTAAAAATATAATTGATTTTTTCAATTAGAATGTACAGTTAATATTCATCAATAAATCTGTATTAGCTACCGTCTATAGAAGACAGTGGTAAGGCAGAGAAGAGGCAACGCTGTTTTCCTATCTTTCTCCACTGCCATTATAACGTGGACCTCATATATACTTGAAAGAAGCATCCATAGTGAGGTCCACGTTATAATGGCAGTGGAGAAAGATAGGAGAAAAACGTTGCCGAACCTCTGTTTTGTCAATGCCTTCTATAGACGGTAGCTGATACAGGTTTATTGATGTAATATTAACTGTTCATTCTCATTTTAAATAATCAATTATATTTTTAAATAATTTTATAATGGATTTTCACATTTAAGATGAAAATATTGGTGCACCGAGTTTCGCTCGTTATTTATTGATAAACAGAACTCAATTCTTTAAAATGATTGGGGAAGGACTAACAGGCACAGCCCAAAACTATTTCTTCCCCGAATTTTGATTTATACACTATGAATATCCCAAAAAGTAGGTTATGTTCCATACACTTGAATTCAGGTCAAATTTTCAGTCCAAATATTTGAAAACATAAAAGTTCTAATTTAGATTGTTTACATACCAAATAACACTCACTAATCACTTAGTACTGTAAAATAATGATTAAATTCGAATATTACAATATATTATAATTATCATCTCATGTGAACAAATCAGATTATTTTGATAGAGTCAATTAAAATTTCTAGATTTCTCGCGAGATACAGTAAGCTAATTGATTACACAGCTGATCTCCTACACAGGCACACACATCTTCTGTTATCGACAGACGACGAAATTATCATCTATTTTTCGAAGGATAAATTTTAATTTTCATGTCCTTCAGCAAGTTTTCCCAGGGATGAGACCTAGTGCAATCGAATTTTTATATCATAAACCTACTATATTCCAAATTTCGTGAAAATCGTTAGAGTAGTTTTCGAGATCCGTTGAACATAAATAACCAGATAACCAGATATCCTATTATATTTAGCGAGCAATTTCTGTATTTATATATCTGGTTATTTATGATTAACGGATCTCGAAAACGGCTCTAACGATTTTCACGAAATTTGGAATATAGTAGGTTTATAATATAAAAATTCGATTGCACTAGGTCTCATCCTTGGGAAACTCGCTGAACGACATTAAAAGGATAATTCATCCTTGGCTGAAACAGCTGTGGATAGTAAAAAAGTGAGTGAGCGAGTGAGTATGTGAAAAATCAAAATATCGCATCACCGAAATTCATAAGATGATGTATAGCCAGCTGTGAAATATAAACACGATCATTTGAGAGAATTGTGTTCTGTTTATCAATAAATAAAAATAACGAGCGAAGCTCGGTGCCCCGATATTAAAAATATAAACAGACATAGAGAAATTGCTCGCTTAATATAATAGGATATTTTGTTAATCAATTATTAATCCTAGATTGTTAACAGACGATCTGGCAACAGAGCAAAGCGAGAAAGAGATAGTGCTATAGGCGTTGTTGAAAGATAGACAAGGATAGCAATATCAACCAAACACTGCCATTATAACGTGGACCTCACTATAGTTCAGCGATGACTCTTCCAGATACAACAGGTGTTATCCTTGGACGCGGTGACAATGACGTCACCGTTGTAGTTGAAGGCGCAGGAGAACACCTCGTCCGAGTGTCCTCGCAGCAGTTGGCTGCACTCGCCCGAGTCCACTTGCCAGAGCCTCGCCGTGGAGTCCTCAGACGCCGTCAGGATCAGGTGACCGCCTGGGCTGAAGCATACCTGTAACCAATAAGCAAATTCAAATTCGTTCATCATAAAAACATAAGTTACAGTTTATTTTTCCAATGTGTTTATAAGAAACATTTTGACCATGATATTCCTTCTATGTTGAGCTGAATAATTTTCAGCTTGAAGCGCTTAGTAGGGCTGTCATTATTAGGCCATCTTGGCATCTTTTTGCTGTAAGTTAGAACGTACAGCACCAGATAGAAGGATTATTAGAGTGTTACCCTATGTGCGACCTATGTTACCTAAAGGTGCGTACAGATTTACGCGCCGCGAACATGAGCAATTCACTTTTAATCAGCTGATGCCAAGCTTTTTATATCTGTATTTTATCGTTTCTGTAAAAATACAGATATAGTGAGCTGATTAAAAGTGAATTGCTCATGTTCGCGGCGCGTATATCTGTACGCACCTTATTAAGGCTAGGCACACACTAGTTAGTCAAGACAAGACAAGACACGTTTAGTCACAATACTTCACACAGTTGCTTATGAAGACATATGTCTAATTGCAATGACTAATGAGTGTGTGTTGCGTTATAAGCAACAATGTGAAGTATTGTGACTAAACGTGTTTGATCATGTCTTGTCTTGTCTTGACTAACTGGTGTGTGCCTAGCCTAATTGTTTGGCTCCTTCTGTGTATTCATTTATTTATTTGTGGATATAATAACAATAATATATTTATGATCGGGAAAGAACAACAGGCAAGGCCCAAACATAATTCTATTCCCAAATTCTGATAGGCCTAATGAATAACATGTCCTCACAAGTCCTAACATATTCATTCAATATCCAAATTTAAATTCCTTCAATATTCATATATGCGGTTCATTGCCAATCTAATCACCAATACCTCCAAGGCAGTAATCTTCAATTAATTCAATTCAAAATGTATTTATTTTGCACATCAATACAAAAAATCTGGTGTGGCGCACTCACACAACTTTCCTTGCCGTTATGAAAATTGATCATCTGACGCTAGTGTACACGCGCATTCAAAGATCGGCCAGCTGGTGACAGGACAATAACGCTGGAGACACACGAAGTCTGCTATCTCTTCATAGTGTGATTTAATAGAATCAACAGTTGCCAACAGTTTGCATTATTGAATAAACACATTTTCTCGAATTTCGAGCTTATTTTCAATTTTAGGTGGAAATGTCACTGAACATTAATTGTAGGGATTTTTATGCTCAATCTTTTCCACTTGAAATGTTTTGTTTAAATTGTATCTGAAGCCTGATAATTGGGAACCAAAAATCATACTGTGCATTGATGGGGCGGAGCTCCTGAAATTTTTACAGATATGGGACTTGTGGCAGTAGATAGAGCTTATCAATGACTATTTTAGGTAAAAATTTGATCAAAATCGTTGGAGCCATTCTCGATAAAATCGCGAAAAACCCTGATTTTGACAACATTTTTGCCATTTTAGCCGCCATCTTGAATTGGATTTGTTCGAAATTGTTCGTGTTGGATCCTTATAGTGAAAGGACCTTAAGTTCCAAATTTCAAGTCATTCCGTTAATTGAGAGATGAGATATCGTGTACACAGACGCACACACACACACACACACACACACACACCACACACACACACACACCACACACACACCACACACACACACACACCACACACACACACACACCACACACACACACCACACCACACACACACACCACACACACACACACCACACACACACACCACACACACACACACACACACAACAGACCATACCCAAAAACCATTTTTTTGGACTCAGGGGACCTTGAAACGTATAGAAATTTAGAAATTGGGGTACCTTAATTTTTTTCGGAAAGCAATACTTTCCTTACCTATGGTAATAGGGCAAGGAAAGTAAAATTATGACAAAAATAATTATTTACATAATTTACCTTATGAATAATTACGGAAATAACTTAATTTGATAAATAAGTAAAATAACCATAAACTAAAAAATAAGAGAAAAGTGTAAAATAAAAAGCGCACCCCTAGGCATAAGCCTGAGTGAGGTGTACTACCGGTACCCAAAATGAATATTTTAAATGGTACTCAGAGGTTTAGGACCGCCCGCCCTAACAAATTTACCAGAATTTTATCGGATAACGATGAAAAAGATATACGGTACCTACATAAAATGTTACGGACTAACAAAATATTTTTCCTACAGTTACGTTGAAAAGTGGCCATTGCTGCACTGATTACAGAACGCAAAGAATCACTTTTCCGCTCTAGTGCGGGAAAAATTTTTCTGCACTCCAGATTTGCAACATGGCAACGCAAAATACTTAGTAGGTTATATGGAGCAACAGTGCAGCAAAATCAAAATGAAGTTGGTAACAGTGACTGCTGTGGCTGCTATAGTGAGCAGAGGTGCAACGAAGAACAACGCGCTAATTATTATTCATTAGATATTATAACCAAGGACAACGAGGACTTTAGGATTTTAGGATTAAGGTTTTTATCAATAATAAAATTACACAGAAAAACATTTGATGCATTTCAGGCAATTTTACCCATAATTACCCACTTTTCATATTCAATGGTAACTGTAGGAAAAACTTAATGTGAAATACGTGCGCAAAGTTCCTCTGCTGCACTCAAGGAACCATTCCGCCCTCGCCTACGGCTCGGGCGTAAACGTTTCTTTCGGTGCAGCAAACTGTCACTTTGCGCACTAGTTGCACAAATAACTATAAACAAATGGCAAATGTGACACTAGAATAATATATTTTAGATGAACAGTACAAAAAGACTTGAAGTAAGCTATCCCACAATGTCCAAGAATGTTTCATAGTTACTGAGTGTAAAAAGATAAACTTTCAAGCTTTTTAGAAACAAAGAAAGCGGTTGCAAATTTTTCAATTTAGGTGAAATCAAATTGTTCAATCTTGGAGCATTGAAAGAGTAAGAATATTGAAAAGCAGTCAAATTTGATTGAGGTACGTGTACTAGCAAACGCCTAAAATCATACCTAACATCCCTAATAGGGTTGTTACTTGTACTTATTATGTAATCTTTATTATATCATATTGAGGACCATAGACAAAAAACCAAGATTATTTAGCTCTTTGCCAATTTTCAGAAAATGGGGATTTCTACCACTAAGGTATCTGTATTTCTTCAAAGTATTGTCAATTTTCTTTTTTAGAAGTGGGCAAGTGAACGTTGCTAACACGAATATTATCTCCGATCCGCAAGTAATTAACCAGGCCAAGACCACACAAAGAAATCTTTAAACGTTTTTATTTATTTATAGCCCCAAAAGTATACAATGAAATTCCAATTAGCATAAGGCAGCAAAAAATCCGAGAAGTTTCAAGTTTTTTCTGAAGAATTGGTTATTGGAAAAGCAGGATGTTGAAGTGTGTTTAGAGATCTCAGATAAAAACTTAATAATATTGCAATAGAAATATAGTTACAGGTCATTTAAAGAAATCTATTCAATGTGTGAAATATTCAAATCTAAGCTTAGTAGGTATTTGTTTCTGTTTGTGATGTAAATAGATATTATTATTCAAGGTAAAACAACCCAAGTTGGAGAGGGTAGATATAAGTGATTAAGTGCCCTAAGATTGCTCTAGAATAGATAGATGGCAAGGGATACGTTAAGTTGAATTTTTCACCTTATGATGAATGGATATAAGTGGAAGAGTAATTATATTGTTTGTTTTTAAATAGAGAAGACAAGTTTTGTTGATTCTAGTACCTAACAGTTTTCTTCGCGACAGGGATGTAGTAATTATTATTTATAGGTTTATAATTTTTCTAAATGACTAAAACTATTTGCTGGTAACTCCCATAAAGGAATCCTCGGGAGTACCTAATTTCTCTGATAAGGAAGCAATTGTATGATTATTTTGTTATATAATTTCATTGAAAATTGAAATGTTTCTTCATACTGTTATGTTATATGTTTTCATTTGAAATTGTAATTGTGATTTTTCCTTTTTACGAGAAATAAATTATTATTATTATATTATTATTATTATTATTATTATTATTATTATCAACAGTCCGCCATGACATGTACTCGAGTTAGTTTCCAAAATTTAGGTCTCCATATTCTTCATCCTGCATTTCGGAATCCAGGCGCACCTCGTGAAGGCCCTTCACGCTTCATTGTAAGATAGTAAAGAAATTATTTGAAGAGGGTAAATACTGAGCTAGAAGGAATATATTGCGCTGGGAAAAGCAGCTGAGAATAGAATATTGTTAGTGGCTCTGAAAGAACTAAATATTTTTATTTTTAGGAAGGGCTGAAACTGATATTTTATGTTTTGAAGACGAGGGTTTAAAACCTGTCTTTTATTTCCTACTAGCTGGCCCGGAGAACTAGCTGGCCCGCCAAATAGTTTAATGCATCTCATAACAAACTTTAGCTGGATGCACATCTGAGAAGGCGCGATGTTGCATTTTATTTATATCGATTATTTTCCAACTGCAAAATAAATAATTTACTAAAAATCAATTAATTCTGAACACCGAAGACAGCACAATTATTCGAAACAAAGCAATGTCTTCAGAGCATGTAAGTCTTTAACCTGAAGCCGCACTGCTGGATGGTTACACACAGAACAGTCATTTTGTTTTTAGTCTGGGCGTTTAGAATAAAATACATGGGCGGTTATGGAGCAGCACACACTCTCGTCTACTATCTACCGACGGATGACGGAATGATTATAACAGCTGATTTTTATTTCTGTATGAAGCCAGCTCACAAATCTTCTTCCATAAGGATTACATGTAAACTTTGAAGGACCGTAGGAAAGAATCCTGAAGTTGGATTATAAATTTGATAGGCCTTAAACCTGATCCTGAACATAACGAACACAACTAAAAAAATCATCAAATTCGGTGCACACATAAAAAAGTTATTGAATGTCAAAATTTGAGGCTCGATTTTTATTTATATAGATAATTATTTTTAAAGGCTGATGTTAGCATCAAAACCATACGATTGAATGAATGAATAAGAAAAATATCATAAGAAGATATTCCATGGTATGGGGCGTTTATGTTTCAAATTTCACTGTCAACTCGAGCCGATAGTCCTAGTATGTAGTTATTTTTCGTGAAGCTATGTGACACTGGTAGTCTCTCATACTGTGCCGTTTAATAAGGTGATAAACACTCACTAAAGACAGAGAAAAAAATTAATAGCATAAGAAGGTATCCCATGGTTTTGGGCGTTTATGTTCCAAAATTCACTGTCAACTCGAGCTGATAGTCCTTGTAGTTATTTTTCGTGAAGATATGTAACGCTGGTAGGTAGTCTCTCATACTGTGCTGTTCTTTCACTCTCACCCCAACAAAACAGTACGTAATAATAGACAGTAGTCGACAGTAATCGGCTTGAGTTGACAGTGAAATTCTGAGCATAAACGACCTATACCATGGGATATTGAATAAAAAAGACTAAGAAATTGTCAAAAAACCACTGATTTATTGATAATTAGAAAGACCGGTTTCGGTTATTACACCATTGTCAATCTCTGATAAACTAATCAAGTTTATTGATTGACAATGGTGTAATAACCGAAACCGGTCTTTCTAATTATCAATAAATCAGTGGTTTTTTTGGCAATTTCTTGATAATCTCTTTAAATTTTTTGATAATCTCTGATAAACTAATCAAGTTTATTGATTGACAATGGTGTAATAACCGAAACCGGTCTTTCTAATTATCAATAAATCAGTGGTTTTTTGACAATTTCTTAGTCTTTTTCATTCAATATGAATAATTACCACAATATCAACTTCTCAACTACACAAAAAGTATACCATGGGATTTATAATTATGCTATATTTTCTCTAAGCTATAGAGTACCTACCTTGGACACTTCTTGAGTGTGGCCTCGAAGGGTAGCCACAAGGCGCGGATCACCGCATATGTTCCAAATGTTGGCCGTGCAGTCACTGCTCGCCGAAGCAAGATGGCGGCCTCGATGGTCCAGGCATACGTCAAGCACCTTGAAACATGAATTCAAATTAATGAATAATAGGGTAATAAATCAACAAGAAAAAAGAATGATAGATACAATGGTATGGGTAAAACTGATAGAATTTACACTATGAACAGAGAATAGAATCTGCACCATGTACAAAGATAGAATTTGTACTATGTATTGTGCTCACTATAACCTTAGTGTCCTGATTTTTTCATCTAATACCATGTTAGATATTGAATAAATAATACTCTTCATATCAACCAACCATCTTTATTTTAATACATTCAAGACTAAACTGTTATTAACGTTCTGGTAACTAATGTATTGAAATCATATTATAATAATAATTATCATCTGTAACAACTCCCTCTTTAAGAATTTATATTAGTCATATATTATCCTATTTTATTTCTCTTTTTATTTTTATGAATTGTGTTTCTTCGCTGAACACCGCCATTATTGTTTCTAACCAGGAATGAACGTGGTTGTGGTAATTTCTCAATTATTCTTCCTTTTTCCCATTCTTTGTTATGAATATTCTGCATATATATCTCCTCTCCAACTACAAAATCTTCGATGTTTTTAGATACATTACGATCATAGTAAAGTTTTTGAATCGATTGATTCTTTGCCATCTCTATATACGGCGAAGTGGAACTACCCTTGGGTCTCCCCACCATTCAAAGCCATACGCTAATAATAATAATGTACAGAGATATTGTGGAATTTATCCATAATTAAGATGGAATAAAAATGATATTGTCAGTTCCACAAAATCTATTTGAAACTTAAGTTTGGCTCAAATAAATTATGTGGAACTGACAATATCGTTTTTATTTCACCTTAAGTGGTGATCCAAGCACACGTACATATGATGCCTAGTCCACAGGCATAGAGAAACAATGGCGTAAGTAGATATCCCATGGTATAGGGAATTTATGTCGCAACTTTTACTGTTATCTCAAGCCGATTACTGTCAATTTTTACTGTTTTGTTGGGGTGATAGAGTATGAACGACACAATTTGAGAGACTACCAGCGTCACACAGCTGCATAGAATAGAATAGAAATAGTCTTTATTCATCAGATGTAAGAAATACATTGGAACAGTGTCAATAAATTAAATATATATAGATATAAATAACTAGGCTAGCCTAGTATAGACAAAAACGTTTCGTCAAAAATCAATGTTAAACTTTTGAAACGAATACAGTGACAATTTGACCAGATATTCCCTTAGATACTTTGCAAACATTCTTGGATCTTCTAATATTTGGAGACTGCTTGGTAACTTTACAAAACACTTCTTACCTCTGTATATGGTTTTTTTCGTAAAAATATCTAATCTGTGCCTCTCTATTATACGACCAAACGTTGTATTGTAACCGTGAGTGTTATTTCTCAAGTTTGTGTCACCAAATTTTTTGAAAAAGACTATAACATCATCTATGTATTGTCCATATATTGTTGAAATTTCCAGGTCTGAGGACGCTATTTTTACAGAATCAGTTCTATTGAGGTTCAGCATAATTCTTATTGCTCGTTTTTGCTGTTTCAGAATTTTATCAAGGTTACTTTACTTGTACTACCATATATGCATAGAAAAGAACTACGTGAACTATCGGCTTGGGATAACAGTAAAAGTTGCGACATAAACGCCCTATACCATGGGATATCTACTTATGCTATCGTTTCTCTATGCCACAGGTTAGTGTAGCTGCTATAATTTGTGATGACCTTCATCCAAAACACAGTCAGCTCAATGGAGGGGCTGGCAGAGCGCCAATAGGAAGCTATGTACGTTCTGTGGCTTCACGAAAGCAAATCGGTTATAGCCGTTCAAAGACGTTTTTGTTTAGACTATGGCCGTGAGAAATAAGGTGTATACAACGAAGTTATGTTATATTGATGAACTAAAACGAAGAATTGAAGCCGTAATTCCGGACATCATACACTGGCGTGAAATTGAATATAGTCTAGATATTTTATGTGCAACAAAAGCCCCTTACTTAGAAATTTGTTCACTTTGAACTTGTCATGTGTTATAAAAAAAACTATTTGAAATAAGCATTTCAATAAATCAATATATTCATGTAAGTACACTAATTCGTTATTTTCACCTACGAAATGTGTTCAATAATTTATGCTCACTCTGTACTAGTAGTTCTGTGAACAGTAGACCTTACGCAGTATTCTCATCCACAAGTACCTGATTGAAACTATAGACCTTATGGAAATACAGCAATAGACTGGCTTCTCCACACATCTGTGTAATCACTTGTCAGCTGATTTATGATGAATAATTCTATAGTCTGATTTTTACTCTAATATTGGCGTATAAAGGAGGCTCCTTTTTCCTTTTATATTATCCTTGATATGCAAAAACCTTGTATATACGTCGACGCGCAATTAAAAAAGGAACATACCTGTCAAATTTCATGAAAATCTATTACCGCGTTTCGCCGTAAATGCGCAACATATAAACATTTAAACATTCTTTGACCAGTTAAGACTCTTTGTTATGACCAGTAACCGTCCATAGACAGGCTAAAGTTCAGGTATCATTTGAATCTTCATAAAATTCTGAAAAAAGTTTCCAAAGTGTTTATGATCATAATTTATTACCTCATTGTTATGACCGGTAACCGTCCACAGACAGGTGAGTGTTCGAGTGTCCCATATTTTGGCGGTCTTATCGAGAGAGCTGCTCACTACCAGTCGACTGTCAAAACTGAACAGACAGTTGCTGATTTCCTCTTGGTGCCCAGCAAGGAGACCTACTTCCCTGAAAAAAACAAAAATGTTCCAGAAATTGAAAGTATTATGGTCTATGTTAAATTGTGAAAATTGAGTAGGCTGATGCTCGGTTTAAACTGCATCTAGCCCATCAATGGTTTGAACTCGAGTTTAAACCGAGGTATCCGTATGTTGATTCCATCTTTAGCCAGGAAACGCAGTTCAAACTGGCTCAAAAGTAAACGCCAGTTTAAACTAGCTCAAAAGTAAAAGCACAAATCTGGGCGTTTAAACTAGCAATATGCGTAAACAGGATGAGCAATTAGCCAGTATACTGAGCATAAATTCAAACTTTCAATACTAATCTAAAATTGAAGGGTGCCAAACCAGAACGTTGTAAGTGCTAAAATTATGAAAATCCAGATTTTAACGCCAAAACATTGTAAGTGCCATTTCTCATGTTGTGTATAAACATGGATGTGATAACACTGCTCTCTGTGGAGAATTTTGTAACTAAACCTTGAGAAACACCATAACGTTTCAAGTGCAGTGGCAGGCTAGATGGCTGTTGACAATATCATAACGTTTCAAGTGCCATACACGTTTTTTAGGTTATGTTGATAGCTTTCAGTTCTGTTGTTTATAGCATTAGTTTGCTACTAATTTGTTGGTTTTGCAATGGAAAATGGATAAAGCGTTCTTTGCAAACTACAGACTGGCTGAGATTGATAATCGGCGGAAACTTCAACCAGCTAAGGCAAAAAATCTGAAGGACATGCTTCCATTTATGCGTAAAAGTGCAAAAGACTTCTATTTGAACATTTTATCAAATAGTGCTTAGAAATGCTTAGAAATTTTATATTCTTTCATATTGTGATGTTAGAAATATACCAAGGACCTGAATAAAAAACACCAATCAATCAATCAATCAATTCATTTATTTCACAAACAAACATAATACAGAATAAAAAAGAAAGATATAAAAAAATGTGAAATAAAAGTTATTTCATATTGAAAAAAAATATATATATTCTTCAATATCATTTTAAACGCTTTTTATAATTAATAAATATCTCTAATATTACTAATTTAATCTATTATTCTTCATATGTATCCATATTCCTCGAAAATATTCCATGCATGTTGAGTACAATGGCTCACTTCAGTTATTTGCTTCTCCTGAACAATTTGCTGTTTGGCACTTACAATGTTATGGTTTAGCACCCTTCAATTTTGCTATCATAAATTACTTCAAATTATGTGAAACTTGCAGTAGGTAACCAGTGCTCCGCAAGGGTCCAATTAGAAACTTGACAAACTGAAAACTTGACGTACTGAAATCTTGAATAATATTGAAAGTAGGCCTATTACCATCCTCGGTTAATTAAGAATCTATATGCAAAATTTCAAGTTAATCAGTTGAGTAGTTGAGACGTGATGATGCGTCATTTGTGAATTTCCAATCCCGTACGAGTATAAGCCAATTCTTTCCTTTATTTTATTTTTTTCCTTTCCTATTTTCTTTTTTCCTATTTCCTATTTTCCTCTTTTCTTTCCTATTTCATTTCCTTTCTTATATATCCTTATTATACAGGTATTGCACAAACTCCTTGACTTCTGAACAAAAAGTTCACACAACTTATGTACAATTTATTGTAAACTATCAATTATTCTTTTCTTCATTTTTGCTTATTTATTTAATGATAAAATGACTCACTTGGGCACTCGTCTATCCCACAAGCGCACAGTTTTATCGAAGGAGCCGGTCAGGATGCGAGATCCACAGTGCTGAACTGAGCCGTGATCACCTCCCCCTTGTGTCCCTTCAAAACGGCTTCTTCTTGACCTATATTTATGAGAACCTCAATTAATTAACACAATCCAATAAATAAACACAATTCATTAAACGTAATTAAAATATCTCGGGCAGTTATTGTATATAGTGAGGTGCACGTTATAATGACAGTAGAAAGATAGGAAAAAACGTTGCCGATTCTCTGTCTTTGTCAATGTCTTCTATTATAGACGGTAGCTGATACAGGTTTATTGATGTAATATTAACGGTTCATTTTCGTTTAAAATAATCAATTATATTTCACTAAGCGAGAAATTATATCTCATAATTAAGATTAGATATTTGGTTGAATAATTTTTAATTCTACTTTGTTAAAAATGATCTAGCATCAGAGCAAAGCGAGGAAGCGAGAAAGAGAGCGCTATCCGCTTTGTTGAATGATAGACAAGGATAGCAATGTCATTGCTAATCAAACACTGCCATTACAACGTGGACCTCACTATAGAGAAACTACAATAGTCTACAAGATTACAATATATTTTCGCCACACTGCACAGAAAGCAGCTGTTTTCTAGTCCCTACGTAGATCTGAAGGATATTCGACTCTCGTCTGACGTCAGAACAGGTTTCTTTCCGGCCTAGGCCGGAAAGAGTACCCGTTCTCCAGCCGCTAACATGCAACTAAGAAAGGTGATCAAAAAACAGCTGATCAAAAAAACTTTTCATTATTTGTGTTCATTATTCAATATTAAAACATTTATAATAATATCATCTTATTGTCATTTGAAAGAATAAAAAGTATAAACTCAACCCCCCACATAATTGAACATAATCTTTTAGGTTATTTAGACAAATCAGAATAAAAAATAAATACTTGGACAATTTCCTGATATTCAGATACCTCAGATTGCTAGAGCTATCACCTTCCACTTCTGCTTTCGGAAGTGCTTAGTAAACCTATTTCTCATATATATATATATAATATATAGTTTATTTTTGTGTGTGGCGAAAAATAGCGTTCGCACCACGGTAAAAATGTTTTTCCGGCTCTCATCTTTCTAGTCCTCGGCTACGGCTCGGACTTGAAATCCGGAAAATCTCATTTTCTGCTCTAGGTGCGAAATTTACTATTGTGGAGAAAAAAAAATAATAAATCAATACACCAAGAAATTACACAATTATTATTAAAATACTCCGTTCTACATTACAGTGAGTGAATTAGAATGAGAAATTTCACTACAAGATTACGAATAGATCCGTGGAAGATCAACTATATGAGGTCCACGTTTCAATGCCAGTGGAGACAGGTAGGAGAGCAGCGTTGCCATTCTCTGCCTTCCTTAGATGATAGATCTTACCGGTATCTGTGATTTAATTAATCTATTCATCCTTGTTGAAATTAATCAACTATTTTTATCCGTCAAGAAAAAATATTTTCAATGATTAATAATAAATTTTCTTAATTGACATTGGATATTTAGTTTATTAATTATGTTTCTACATTGTTAAAAGACGATCTGGCAACGTTGTGGAGCTGGAAAAGGATAGCGCTATCTGCTTTGTCGAATGACAAACAAGGATAGTAATACCATTATTGTCAATCAAACACTGTCATTATAACGTGGACCTCGCTTCAGGACTATCGGCGTTGAGTTATCAGTGAAATTTTGAAGATAAACGGCCTATACCATGGGATATCTTCTTTATGATTATCTTTTCTCTATGCTAAAACGCACCCAAACCTCATAATTCATTTATGTCATTCTATTATTTTACTGATCAGAGCAGATATTTGCAAAAAATTGTTATTTTTGTCTGTTTTATTCCTTTGAATCCTGATTTATGAGGATTGAGTTATCAGTGAAATTTGAACCATAAACGTCCTATACCATGGAATATTCTCTTATGCTATCTTTTCTCTATGCTAAAACGCACCAAATAGCATAACCACAGTATACATACAGTACGGAAACTTGGCTATATCCTGACGCTTAAAATCCGCCATCTTGTTAGGAAGCGCCGCTGTAATAGTATGATGGTAGGTTCGGATCACTTAATGATCCGGATCAATTGATCTCATTCACTGCCACGAGCCAATCAGAAGACCAAGATTGGAACTTCCAAGGTCACGTGACGTGTTAGTATTGTGGTCATGTAAAAGCATTGGTTAGATAGGCGTTGATTACAAGTTCCATTCTGTATCTATTCTGTGGCATAACTCTGTCTTTTTTATTAGGGCTAATTTTAATATAAATGAAAATATTATCTGAGTTCCCTTTTAAATTATTTCAAGACGACATGTTTCGGCTACTAATGTCAATTTCACTTGAAAGTGCCATTTTTTCAAGTAAAAAATAGCATAGTAGCCGAAACATGTCGTGGTAAAATAATTCAAAAGCGTAGGCTACTCACAATAAGCTGTGCAAAGGCTAAAAATAAACTTTCTACTGGTGATCTTTTACAAAGTTTTTCGATGTGTATGCTATCAAGTTATCAAAAAGAAAAAGTTTTTTCAGGAAAACATTTTTTCCGCCATTAATTTCTGAGATATGTGCGCCTAAAATTAAATTTTTGGGACAGAAAATTTCAAATTAGGTAAGAGTTAAACCCATGTGATTTAGAGGATAGATTCTTCATGATATTGTTGATCTAGTAAGACAAACCTTTCCTGAAATATCAATTTTTTAGAAAGTGATTCAATTTACCGAAAATAACTCAACTAAAAGTTATTTTGGTAATTTTAGTAAATGAATAACTTTCTAATTGATATTTTCAGGAAAGGTTTGTCTAATAGATCAACGATACCATGAAGAATCTATCTTCTAATCTCATGGATTTATCTCTTAACAAACTTGAATATTCTGTCCCAAAATTTAAAATTTAGGCGCTATATCTCAAAAAGTATTGGTCGGAAAAAACTTTTTCTTTTTGATAGCTTGATAGCATACACATAGAAAAACTTTGAAAAAAAATCACCAGTAGAGAGTTTATTTTTAGCCTTAATATTTTTACTCATAATATTCTGCTATTGCATTTTATTATTTTACTGATCAGAGCAGAGATTTTGCAAAAATGTGCTACCTATTTTGTCTGTTTTATCTCCTTTGAATCCTTATTTATGAGGTTCATGGAAAGAAATGTGTGGTGAACGACAAGTGGTGACCCAAATGTATATGATATGATATTGTAATGAGGACACCACTGACCAGTGGTGAGGGTGTAGAGACGAGCGGTGGCATCCATGGATGCGGTGACTACTGACTGGTTGACCGGGTTGAACTGGACGGACACCACTTCACCGGTGTGACCCCACAGGGTGTGCAGGCAGCACCACTCTCCGAGCACACACAGCTTGGCCGTGCGGTCGAAACTGCCTGTCAGAAATTTGTCACTGCAACCACATTCGAGCAATTCCAACACCAAACAATGATATTCGAGCAATTGAAAAGACACCACAGCTGGCCGTGCGGTCGAAACTGCCTGTCAACACTTTGTCACTGCAACCATATTCGAGCAATTCAAACACCAAACACCATCATAATCGAGCAATGAAAGGGCGCCACAGCCTGTCAGCTCTTAGTCACTGCAATCAATTTTTTGTCATTAAAAAGAACGACTACCAGTCAAATTTGTTCAGTAATTTTTCTGCTTCTCATTCATTTTTCTCTCTCTACATCTTCACCTCATTCCCCATTTTCATCTCGCTTCTCAAATTTTCCATAATCCAATTTGTGTTTCCACAAATATTGACATGTTTGTTACCATGTGAACTTCTATGAATACAGTAAACTATTCAGATTGCTACTCAATCCTGCACACAGCCATTTTAGAATAGAAATTTATTCAGTTCAAAACAATACAGCTTGGAAAAAAGCTTGCTTTTTTATTTAGGGCTAATTTTAATATAAATGAAAATATAAATCTGAGTTCCCTTTTAAATTATTTCAAGACGACATGTTCGGCTACTAATGTCATTTCACTTGAAAGTGCCATTTTTTCAAGTAAAATAGCATTGTAGCGAAACATGTCGTGGTAAAATAATTCAAAAGCGTAGGCTACTCACAATAAGCTGTGCAAAGGCTAAAAATAAACTTTCTACTGGTGATCTTTTACAAGTTTTTCGTGTGTATGCTATCAAGTTATCAAAAAGAAAAAGTTTTTTCAGGAAAACATTTTTTCCGACCATTAATTTCTGAGATATGTGCGCCTAAAATTAAATTTTTGGGACAGAACATTTCAAATTAGGTAAGAGTTAAACCCATGTGATTTAGAGGATAGATTCTTCATGATATTGTTGATCTAGTAAGACCAACCTTTCCTGAAATATCAATTTTTTAGAAAGTTATTCAATTTACCGAAAATAACTCAACTAAAAGTTATTTTGGTAATTTTAGTAAATGAATAACTTTCTAATTGATATTTTTCAGGAAAGGTTTGTCTTATAGATCAACGATACATGAAGAATCTATCTTCTAATCTCATGGATTTATCTCTTAACAAACTTGAATATTCTGTCCCAAAATTTAAAATTTAGGCGCTCATCTCAAAAAGTATTGGTCGGAAAAAACTTTTTCTTTTTGATAGCTTGATAGCATACACATAGAAAAACTTTGAAAAAAAATCACCAGTAGAGAGTTTATTTTTAGCCTTAATATTTTTACTCATAATATTCTGCTATTGCATTTTATTATTTTACTGATCAGAGCAGAGATTTTGCAAAAAATGGCTACCTATTTTGTCTGTTTTATCTCCTTTGAATCCTTATTTATGAGTTCATGGAAAGAAATGTGTGTGAACGACAAGTGTGACCAAAATGTATATGATATGATATTGTAATGAGGACACCAACTGACCAGTGGTGAGGGTGTAGAGACGAGCGGTGGCATCCATGGATGCGGTGACTACTGACTGGTTGACCGGGTTGAACTGGACGGACACCACTTCACCGGTGTGACCCCACAGGGTGTGCAGGCAGGCACCACTCTCCGAGCACCACAGCTTGGCCGTGCGGTCGAAACTGCCTGTCAGAACTTTGTCACTGCAACCACATTCGAGCAATTCAAACACCAAACAATGATATTCGAGCAATTGAAAAGACACCACAGCTTGGCCGTGCGGTCGAAACTGCCTGTCAACACTTTGTCACTGCAACCATATTCGAGCAATTCAAACACCAAACACCATCATAATCGAGCAATTGAAAGGGCGCCACAGCCTGTCAGCTCTTAGTCACTGCAATCAATTTTTTGTCATTAAAAAGAACGACTACCAGTCAAATTTGTTCAGTAATTTTTCTGCTTCTCATTCATTTTTCTCTCTCTACATCTTCACATCATTCCCCATTTTCATCTCGCTTCTCAATATTTTCCATAATCCAATTTGTGTTTCCACAAATATTGACATGTTTGTTACCATGTGAACTTCTATGAATACAGTAAACTATTCAGATTGCTACAATCCTGCACACAGCCATTTTAGAATAGAATATTTATTCAGTTCAACACAATACAGCTTGGAAAAAAGCTTGCTATTTTATTTGGAATGTCTTTCTTTTGTTACATGAAACAAATTAATAAATCTGGCAACGTAAATTTTTGGTCGGTTCAAGTCTCAACTATTTAATTCAAAGCATACATAGTGAGGTCCACGTTATAATGGCAGTGGAGAAATATACAAGAACAACGTACCGATCCTCTGTCCTGTCAATGCCTTCTATATACGTAGCTGATACAGGTTTATGATGTAATATATACTGTTAATTATTGTTTAAAATAATCAATTTAATTAAGCAAGAAATTATATTTTCCAATAATTTAATAATTAATTTTTACTTTCCTTGCCCTATTACCATAGGTAAGGAAAGTATTGCTTTCAAAAAAAAATTAAGGTACCCTAATTTCATGTTTCTATACGTTTCAAGGTCCCCTGAGTCCAAAAACATGATTTTGGGTGTTGGTCTGTGTGTGTGTGTGTCTTGTGAACACGATAACTCCATTCCTAATTAACCGATTGACTTGAAATTTTAACTTAAGGTCCTTATACCATGAGGATCCGACAATAAGATTCAATAAAATGAATTCAAAATGGCGGAAAAAATGGCGGATAATAGCTAAAAAACCATGTTTTTCACGGTTTTCTCGAAACGGCTCTACGATTTTCTTCAAATTTATACCCTAGATAGCTATTTATAAGCCCTATCAACTGACATGAGTCTCATTTCTGGGAAAATTGCAGGAGCTCCGTAATATTCCTGAGAAGAATGAATTTTGTTAAATTTCTATCACGATTTTCTCAAAAATGACTAGACCGATTTTTTTCAAATTCATACCCTGTATAGTTATATATCAGCTCTATTAACTGGCATGAGTCTCCTCCCTGAGAAATTAAACAGGGGGTCCACCCCATCCTTGAGAAATTTACTTTGTAACCTCCTTCTCGTGCGTGAGGTAGGTAGGTAGAGCAGTTATTCAAAGAACACATGTCGATATTTTATTTGTAGAACAGCTGTTTTGACAACGTTTAAAAAATCCTCAAATTTCATAATCAAACAAAGGAAAATGTACTCTGAACACAATAACAATAGTATATCGTAGTTTTAATTACTTAGCCGCCAATCGGCATATTGTTATTCCCTAATTATCCTCGTTAATGAGACTTATAGATCAATGAGCAAGGAAAGTTGTGTGAGTGTACCACACCAGATTTTTATAATTAAGATAAAATATTTTGTTAATTATTTATTAATTCTACATTGTTAAAAGACGATCTGGCAACAGAGCAAAGCGAGAAAGAGATAGCGCTATCCGCTTTGTTGAATGATAGACAAGGATAGCAATACCATTGCTAATCAAACACTGCCATTATAACGTGGACCTCACTATAGTATTAGGTACTTGTTACTGACCCGTAAGGATAGTTGAAGCTGACGGCGTAGACACATTTGGTGTCCTTCTAGTGTGTGAATCTCCTTGCCTGTTACGTTCCACACTTTACACGTTCTGTCATAGCTACCCGTCAAACATCTGCAATTAATCCAAAACATTGTTAGCATTTTGAATTATTATACAGAGTTTGCCACAGTTTATTGGTTTATTATACTGTCATCGATAGTGACAAGCACCATATCGACAATAGCCATACATAAAGGAAAAACAAGATATGACACAAAACACAACAATTTTGTACATAATAATAGTTATTTGTATATCTAGAGTGAAAGTGCTGTTTTTTATCCCTGAGGGAAAAGTTTGAAGCCCGAGGCGAAGCCGAGGGCAACAATTTTCCTGAGGGAGAAAAAAACATTTTTCACTCGTGATATAACAACATTTTTCCTCCACCTACATTTTTATAAAAACTGCAAATAAATAATTTTTAAAAACGTATGTGACCAAACAATGTGTTACAACATAATCTAAAAAGTAAACAGAAACAGCTGTCTTGTAATCACAGTTCTCCCCCGACAGCACTATCTGTCGGCTAAAGTTGTAACAACAATGACAGCTACAACTACAGCTATGATGAAGTTCCAGTTTCAAATTTGATAGTTAATAATAATATTCGTTGGCGGTATTTTGA